>NW_016167126.1:0-22272 GCF_001687245.7 Rhagoletis zephyria | reverse complement strand
GAGAACATCACTGATTTGGGTAAGTGGAAAGGCGTGTGTGTTTTGTGGATTGGATTGTGGAATGCAACGGGTTAAAAGAGGGCGAATTTTGAAATTAAATAAAAATAGTAGGTTTTTTTTTATTAAGCCGGTAAAGATCTGGCAAGCTTCGAAAACCTCGTCACTTGAGACTGAGATATAAAAATTTTAAACTTTAGGAGTTTGAAAGAATCTCCGGAATTTATTACCAAAAAGTCCCGCCTTTTGGCGACGAATAGTGCGAGCTAAATGGGAATTAATGAAAGTATTAAGACACCCAAGCCATATATAAATCCGTTGATATTTATCTAACTAGAGATAGGATTCCCAGAGATCAGGAGACCATTTACATAGCTTTCAGTCGCATTGTTATAGGAAGTTGCAAATATAGAAAAGAGTTGAAAGATTCTTCGCAGAAAGAGAATACTACTCGTCTCCAATATTAACACGTCTGCCTAAATTTTCGGAATTTCGAATCGCACTGTTCCCATTACACCTTTAGCACTCAAGGCCAAAAGGGACTCAAAAGCGGCTTCCTNTAACTAATTTGTTAAAGTCAGACCTTCGAAGCTTTAGCTCAGCTACCCATCCGTACAAGGCTCAACTATATAATTCATAACTACAAATTTATTGAAATTAAATCGCAGTTTAAATACTTTTGGCGTACCGAAATTTTAACCTTCTATCATCTTCTTCTAATTCTACACCCATTTTCGTAACGCGTTAGCATTTCCCCTATTCTAATCATACTTTTCTCTAAATTTCAGCTTCCAGCGTGCTGGCCAACCGCGGCGATATGTACATCCTAGTAGAGTCCGTTATGACTTACGAATTTGATTATGTGCAGTACTGGGGCTCACACGAAGGCGTGGCACGTGGCTTGCCCACAAAAGTCTACGAGAAAGATGTCACCGTGCCAACCGAAGTCAAATGGGGTTTGAAATATGTCGAAAAACGATCCGAAACGAAGTCGGTGCATACAAAACTCTGGCCAGGCACAGCTTTAAATGTTACCTTGAAGGGTAATTATGTGACGCTGGAAGCGCCCTACAGCGCCAAATTGTATGCTTTCTATTATGGCATTGACGATAGTGTGTCGCGCAAGATCACAGCGGAGGTAAGTGCAGCATGTGAGTGTTGGTTCGGGTTGAAGATTTGGAAAGATTTCAACACAGTCCAAACACATTTGATTTAATATATTCTTCCACTTAAAAGCATATTTTTCTTAACATTTTTTTGCCTACTTTTAGGTGCGCAAGAGCTACTTGAAAGACGTCAAACTTGAATTCAGTCCCGTCTATTGGATTGAGAATGGCACCTTTGTACCGACCACTACCACAACTTCAACCACATCCACTTCCACCACTACGAATCCCACTACAACCAGCCGCGAACCAGTGCCTATGCATGAACCACCAGTCGTGCAATTGAAAAATATCGGCGAAACACATTCGGGTCCCGATTCGTTGGAGAAATCGTTGCAGGACTCACCGCTCAGCAATGAGATACCCAGCGATGTACCCGAGAATTTGGCTGCCGAACAGCAAAAGACTTTACTGGCTGGCGTAACGGTAACAGGTAGTGGGCAACAACAAATACAACAACAAATATATGCGCTGCTCATAGCGCTGTTTGCGGTGACGCTGTGCGAGCGTATGGCGCTGCGACGCATTTAGATTGACTTGGTGACCGCGCGAAGGGAATTAGCCGGCGTTTGGACGCAGAGTTGTTGAGGACTGGCGAAGTGTTGGGCAGCTTTCGGAGTGGGGTGTTGTAGGCTTAAGTGATTCAAATGGAAGTTTTGCATATGATTTGCTAGCTGTTGCACCTGCAGCTGTCTAGTGCAGCGCTGTTTGTTTATTTTTCTACTTTTTATTATTATTATTATTTTTTTAACAAAGCTTAGTAGTCGAGTATTGTATTTGAAAGTTCACTTTTGAGTTTACGAGTTCGAATTCGTTTTCTTTGTTAGCTACTGATAAATTTTGAGCTAAGAAATGCATATTTTAAAATCAAAAAAAAGGTAGGGAAAAAAGTGTGGGAAAAATAAGATACAATAAGCAAAAAGCGAAGAGGAATACAATAAAAATATAAAATTAAACAAAAATGTATTCTAAGTAAGAAAATGCGAAATATCCCAAATTTTGGACGCAGAAATTAACACAAAAAGATAATAGGCATTGTAATGGGTATAAACTGCATTAAGCGTAGAGTTTAGCGTTTAGTGTTTAGTTGTTGTTGTACCTGTTTTAACCGTCTGCAAATTGTTTAGCGCAAGCGAAGCAAAATGTACGCCCGTATTTGTAAATGGGAGACAGAAAAGAAAAAAAAATGTGAAAAAGAAAGCAAAAGCAAAGCAAATCCAATAAAATCATACAAATACTTATAACACAAAAGTTATGAAATAGTTAAAAAATATAGAAAAGGCTACTAACGACAATTTTTGAATTTTGAAAATGCTTTTTAAGACGGTTTGGATAGGCTAAGTACATACATACCTACATAACTATGTTCATATACATATATATATATATCTGTGCCTTTCAATTAAAGTGGCCTAAGTCGGGATATGCTCCTTTTCCTTTAAAACAACATTTTATTGGGTTCCAAAACAATATTTTATCGTTTAACTAGCCCTATTTGTAGTTGGAGAAGCTCTTTTAGTGGAAGCTTTCTACAAAAAATTTCAAGAGAAACTGATTATTTTTTAATAAATCTTCTAAAGTCACTTAAGCTATTTTAATTGAACGGCACAGATATGTATGTATGTATGCATGTATGTAAAACAAAACAGTTTAGTTATAGAACAAATAATAAATGGCTAAAGAAGCAAATGAAGTGAATAGTGTATGTATTTATTTACGAAATTCGCGTTAAGTTATATTATTGTGTAACATATATACATAGATACATATAAATAAATATGTATTTACATACATAAATAAAGTGGTAATAATGATAATGAAATTAAAACTAATTATTTTAAAGATATTTTTAATGATGGCATAAGGGTGGTTCTTAAAAATATCAAAATCTTAATTTTTTATAAGGCACCCCTTTATTTTGCTCTACGTACAAAATAAAGACATATAAGAAAATTAAAAATTGTGGAATAATTTTTAGGGGTCACTACCAGGGTTTAAAAAAAAATAAATTTTTTTTACACGCTAAAATTAGACAAAACTTTACCAGTTACAACACAGCATGTTTTGGTCCTATAAAATAAGTGGTGTGTCGTTGGATGCATTTTAATTGTCTTTCCAACGAAGTACCGCCTGAAATGCTAATGAAATCATACCCCGAAACATACAAAAAATAAAATTACCACAAAAAAAAAACTGCAGAAAGAAAAAATAAAAATAAAATGAATAAAAAATGCGTTTTAAGCTTAAGAAGTCCATATTGATTCTTCCCTATACATGAGTTTCTTGGCATTTGTTCAACATAATTATTTGTAAACCAGTGTTATAGAAAAACTCAAACAAGCGACAGTATTTGGGGCTTGATATGGCATGTTAAACCCATTTGGCTGTGACTATGACTTAATACAAAGTTTTCAACAATATCGAGCTCTAATCGCCAAAAAACGTAAGCGATATTTTTTCCAAAAATTTTATTTTTGATGCAGAAATGCATCTACATCCGCTTGGAGTTGGCGATTAGGGCTCGATATATCAAGTCGTCAGATTTAAAATTTTTCCAGCCCTGGTAGCGACCCCTGACAATTATTTCAAAATTTTCGTGGATATCTTTATTGTATGTAGAACAAAATAAATGGATAACTCATACAAAATTTAGGTGTTGATATTTTAAGTACCACTCTAATATACATACATAATAAATGGTGTAAAGCAAATCTTCTTTTTGTTATACATAAATACATTCCTCGAATTTCCGAAATTTGGCTATTTTAAAATATTTGTTTGAAAAAAGATTAAAAATTTAATTTAGCTGTCTAACTCATGCTAAAAATGTCATCTACCCATTTTAAAATATTATATATGTATGTACAAAAACGAAATATGAAAGAAAAATTTAAAAAAAATCCCAAATTTTATTGTAATATTAACAACTCAAAAAAAAATACTTTAAACATAGAGATAATTTTACCAAGAAACTGTAAATCTGAAGTTAACTCATATTTTATAAATTTTTATCGAAAAAAGAGAGCTATTTGTTAGAAAAAAAATGGATTTTTTCCGCTTTTTAACTTGCGCTAAAATTGTATCTCCTTATTTATTATTTTTTTTTTATTTCTAAAAGAAAATACACATTTTATCAGGTTTTATGGAAAAAATATGGCGTTTGTTAGACATAGTTAATTTCTTCACGTTTTAACTTTTTCTTAAATTAATATCAGCTAATTTAAAACATAATTAAAAAATTCATTGAATTTCTAAAATTTAGCTATTTTAAAGGTTTTAAGCCTCGAGTAATTTTGTTGCTAAACTCTATCTAAAAATAATATTAGCTCATTTTAAAATATTAAGGCGTATTTCTATTTTCGTATGAATCGAAAATTTGAAATTTTTCTAGAAAATTATGGGAAAATTTCATGATTTTCGATTCGTGCGAAATAAGAATACGCCCCATTATGTACAAATAAAATATCCGAAGATAAAATTGAAAAAAAAAATCCCAAATTTGTTTCAAAAGTCACAAAGGTACGGATCATTTTATTAAGAAACTGCAAACTGAAAGTAAGGTAAATTTTATGCAATTTCTTATTGAAGAAAAGATATATGTATGCACATTTGTTAGCAAAATGTGGACTTTTTCCGCTCTTTAACTTACACTAAAATTTATGTCAGCTTATTTTAAAATTTTATTTTAAGATTTTCTAAAACATGAAAAAATTATAAAATTGTATTTAATAATTAGCCATTTGTTGGTCAAATAGTGAATTTCAAATAAATAAAAAGGGCCATTTTGCTGACTACTGGAGGAATTATTAAATCGACAGCCTAAATTTTATGAATTTTGACTGGAAAAATCGTTTGTTTAAATGAAGTTTAAAGCTTTTTCGCCCTTTGGCTTACGCTAAAAATAAAATATAAAATGAACCAATGCTACGTTTTTCTCTTTTTCAGTACAGAAAAATCGACTCATTGACCAAAAAAAAAAAACATTCAAATCCAATCCACTTGTTAACATTAAAGTCGTTTTTCTCGAAGACTTATTTTCGAACTGCAGCACAGTGCCGCGACTCCATACAAATGATGGACAAAAATAGAAGGAGTGGTCGGAATTGGCTGAAACTTCACAACTAGAAGTATTATGCCCCTCTAATTTCAAAAATGAAATCGGTTTTTCTGTACCGGTTACTCATTTCNAGGTACCTTTCAACTTGCGCTGTCTAATTCATTCGTACATACATATGTATGTATGTATGTACAGAATCGGTCATACCAATCGCATTTTTCAATAAAAACCCAGTTCATTCTTTATCAAACCCCATGTAAACACAAGTTTAAATGTTTTCAGAAAACTAAAAATTTTTCTGAGCATACAGTTTTATAGTCCATTCAAGTTTAGTGCAATAATGTGCAAGTTTCAAGGAGCTAGAAATTACCGTTGATTTTTTAGTTTTTTTTTATCGCCTTTGCTTCCATATAACGAATAAACACAATTTATTTTTATATGGTAGAAAACCGCAACACCATGGCAAAAAAAATTTTGTATTTGAAAAAAATATTAATATAAAACCTACAGATTTTTTTGCTGGGCGTTATTTTAACAATAAATTTTAAAAGTTATTTGCTTAGCACACTGAAAGAATAAAGGTTATTATATAATATTATATTATAATTAAAGGTTATATTCACCAACCACTAGAATGTCTTCGAAACGGACATTCTATTTAAAAAAAAAATTTAAGAACAAATGGCAATTCGTTCAATTTTTATTGAGTATTAAGAATTTTCAACATGAGTGAAACATTTCGGTTAACCTCTGCATACAGACGTCGTTTTTAATTGAATAAGTCAATGTTAGAGTAAAAAAAAATCGGATATTTCTTTTCTGTTTTTGGCTTTGTTCTTCTCTGTTCGATCCATAAAGTCTGACTTATATAAAATTTGTTAAAAAAATTAAAGAAACATAAAGAAGTACAGAAATATATATATACTAAGTTGAATTCTTTGCTAATTGCTTTGGGTTCTTCTATTATTTTTCGGATTTCACATGGATTCGATTGCACTAATTTTTCTTCTATAAAAGAGAATACAAACTTTATTTAATTAAAAACTCTTGAACTCCAAATTTTTTCTTACATTAAAGCTTTCTCCCATTTATCATTTATTAATTAAAATTGGTTTTAAAAATGTATATTTTATTTTAGACGTAATATACGAAATACTAATGAAGAAAGTAGCAAAATAAGCATAAGTAAAGGGAAATGATAATAAAAGCCACAAAACTATGTAAACAAATAAGTAACAATGTGTTTGTATGTATGCTTGCATAGTAGTTATAAAGAAATCAGTAATTTTATATTATCACTTTAAAAATAACAAAATGTTTGTAAAATATATAGTATGTATAATTTAATTATTATAATTTAATAATAATATAATTATGTTTACAAATATAAAAAAAAATGTGTTTTACTTAACTTTTTTGTTGAAAATTGGCGTATGAATGCGTATAGTGGCGGCCAAAAATGGATGAATGGTGTTTCGTGTTAAATATTTACAGTGTTTTTCAAGCTAACCAGCTTAACAGAAACCATATAAATCACACTTTTAAACTTTATACAGAATTCAGAAAAATTCCACAAATTTGTATCTAAATTTCGAGATTTTTAACCAGAATTATTAACAGTATTATAAAATTTTAGTAAAATTAGTGGAAGTTTTGAGCGGCTAAAGAATCGCATTGATTTTTAATCATTTTTTTTACTGACGGCTTTTTCGGTTTTTTTCATATAATAATAAGAATTTTAGGAAAACTGGCGTTGACTTTTTTTATTTTTTTCGCAATAAGTCTTGAGGATATTCTTCCACAAGAAGTTCATGTTTATTTAGCAAAAAAGTTCAAAACGCCGGCAACAAAAAAAATATATATATATGTATTAAAAATCATATTTTAGCCACCCAAAACCTACACTGATATTACTAAAATTTTAGTACTTCAGACTTCAGTACTTCCAGACTTCGGTTCTTATCACACTAATGTACAACCCTAATGTCTGTAAATTAAAGCTCACCAAAAATCATAAAATAATTAGATTTCTTTGAAAGATTTGGGGTATGCAGTTTTTACCTCATTCAATTCAGGTATAATAAAGGGCAAGTTTCAAATGACTAGAAGTTACCGTTGATTTTCTGGAATTTTTTTGTCGGCGATGTTACGGTTTTTTTCCATATAGTGCATAAAAATAAATTTTGTTTTTTTCGTTATATAAAGTCAGCGGTAATTTTTAGCGATTTGAATCTCTCACTTTATTGTACCAGAATTAAAAAAGCTACAAAAAAAAGAAACGCCCAATGAAAATCCGTCGTAAAAGCTTTCACTATTTCAATGAAAAATCAACAAAAATTTGGTGAAAGTATTCCACACCAAATTGGAATATGAATTGCAATTACTGTGTAATAAAATTCCTATAAAAGTGTTGTCATTGAAAAAATGGAAAAGGCGGAAATAATACCGAAAATATACCTTCATATGCGTCTATGTATGTATGTATAAATACTAGATACTAGCCTGTGCTTATCAGCAATTTATTTATTTCAATGCGACGGAAATAAGTGACATTAAGCCATTTACGCAATCCCCAATCAAAACTATACAAATGTGGCATTTAATAACCGTTTAGCGCTTATGTATGGCTATAGAAATGCTCTATGTAACTGACTCCAACTCTAACTAAGTCTATCATTGTTTTACCATTAAGGCAGCCTTCAATTTTTTTGTGGCGACTGATTGACATTTATGGAGAAGTTACATTAATAGGGGTGTTCACGATGCAGCGTAGAAACAACCATACAAATAATATAATTTGTTTTGGTTTGACATAACAACGATATCTTTTTAAAGGTTACACTTTTATATATTTTTTGTTACTTTTAAGAAATTTGCTGTCATAACACACGGTGTATTTATGGCTTCTTGTGGGCTATTTTTTTCTTTCTTCTCTTTTTTTTTGAGTGGCCGTCCTTGGTCAAATATGTATTCTTGCCGTTGAAAATTGCATTCGGTGGGGTTTAAATCTAACATTGTAGAGATACAAAGTAGAGCCAAAATAAAAACATGGCGATGTGCCTTTGATCAACACATTTTCACGGTTATTGTCAATTCATTTCTTATTTATTTTCAACGACTTATTGAAATCCGGAATTTCTGGAGGCAGTCTACCATCTTTAGTGGCTAGAACAGTAACCATATTTGTAAGATCTGTGGTGCGGTCTTGATCATAGAATCTTAAGACGAGGCTTTTTAATAACTTATTTTAATTTTTAAAGGTTTGGGTAGCAAATAATAGTCATTTGGAAAGTTTAATTTATAAATATTTTTTATGTAAGACTCTTATTGTATCTTAAAGTATGATAATTTTTTTTTTTTGTGGAAGATGTTACGGTTTCCTACGGTTTGGAAGCGTATGCGACAAAAAATCTAAAAAATTAACGGTAACTTTTAGCCATTTGGAACTTGCACTTTATTATTAGGCTACAAAACTGCATATTCAAAATTTTTCTAAGAAATGTATGTAATTAAATAGCTCGAAACTTTTATGAAAGTTTGTTGCATTTTTTTTTAATTGCAAAAAGCTTCAAACTTGGATTTACAAGGTGTTTGTTAAAGAATGAAGTATAATTGATATAAAAACAGTTAAATAAAATAAAGAAAATTTAATTGTGAAATATAAGAATAGTAATAATGTGAATATGTGGAGCGGCTATAATTTTTTCGACCACTGTAAATGTACATAAGTTTTACATCCAATCCAATAACCTTTTCGATAAAAATTATTTAAATAAAATTTATTATCAATGCGTCAATAAGCGAAAGAAAATGAGAAAAAACTTTGAAAAACAATGTTCATAACAAAAAATATTGAGTTTCTCAGAATTCGATAGAAAGAATATTTTGGAAACAATTTAAAAAAATGTTTTTTATGAATCTAATAAATTAAATAAATATCTTACATTAAAAATTAGGTGGCAACCACATTAAGAAAGAGAAGAGAGGGATAAAAGTAAGAATTTTAAGTGGATGTGTACTGTTGAAATTAATAAGAATCTAATTTTTATTACAAAAGTGGCAACCTTAAGTAAGTTAATAAGTGTGACTGCTAACTTCCACGTCAAATTTAGTGACAATACAAAATAAATTTAGGTTTATTTTAGAATAGCCATAAAAATTGTTTTCTTTAACATCAATTGGTTTATTTTGTCCGAAATATTGCGTCCTGCTAATTCGTCAAATTCTGTTCATATTCAAAACTCCCCTTAAAGAATTTTCTGTGCGCGCCACTGCATATAAATATGAATGTAAATACAAGTACATATGATTGCATACAATATCCATTCCATTTGCTTTATTGCAGTAATTTCGTATTTGCTACACGTCTTTTCTAATTAACCCTTTTACAAAAGGCTGTCAAATCTACACCTGCATGCGTGACTAAGTCGGCCAATTGTTATGTTTTATGGCTCAGTAAGTGCTTTGTAGCCGTAAAAAGCCTATGCTACAGCACCATTTTAATATAGTGTTGTACTTATGTAGATGTATCACTTCATTCCCGTTCAATCAAATATGTATGCGCCTCGTCGGCTGCGTTGGATTTTTGAGTGCTTGTACAGCAATAAAAGCATAGTTCTTTTTAGCATACAAATGAAAATTTAAACTTTTAATTTGGCTTCATTGAAATGGATTTAAGAGGCTTTCAGTATTTTTTGTTGAATCGCACTCACGATATGTACAGATTAGATATATCATAAGGTGCTCTTGCGCAAGTATTTGGCTTACAATTGTTTGCCGGTTTGAGCCGAGACCAAAAACTTCGCCAATTTCCTCTATCCCTTGCAAAGTTACTTCACTTTTTCATCTCAAATACAGACTGGTCCTTCTGCCCTTTGTTCTCCCATTTTGTTGTGGGCGCCCTTGCATTTTAAGGTTATCTTGCCGCCCGCCCATGAACGCCAAGACTCCCTGGGTATTGCCAGATGGTACTTTGCCTTGTTCTCGTTCACCGTCCACTTTTGCCTGCTTCAATGGGCTGGAAAATGCTTCCCTCACGACCTTGATGTTGAGATTTGCTTTTGCACAAAGTCACTCTACACAGCCGTAGAACCAAGAACGGTACATTCCTTTGTAGAGGCAGTTCTCTTCGTGCTATCAAAAGCGGCTTTAAAATCGAAAAGAAAGTGGCGTGTGTTGATTTGCTCAACTCACTTTTTGGAGGTATTTTCAAATCGTAAATCTTAATATTTTTGCGAGATATTCTGGTGGAAGTCTTAAAATATAAAGAATTTATAATTCCATTGGAAAAAAAAATCCTGGCTACGGCCCTGGTTGGTACCGCAAATTCCAAAAATTAAGTAATTTTCACTTAAATGAATCTGGTCAAACGCAGCCTCAGTACTTTTTCTTGATGCGCGCACAAAGAAAACGGTAACATTTATATATGTACATACAGATGTATTACATTTGGTTTCAATTTTTACGGTTTAAAGATTGTCAAAGTAGTTAAATTCAAATAACAGTTTATTAATTTTTTGATTAATTTTGCTTTTATTTTTATTATTTATTTATTTTTATTATTTTTTATTTTTATTGTATTTTTTGTGATGAATAGATACATTTTCAGGCATTGCAGCTTAAGCCATAGCCAGATTTCGTCAATCACTTTTCCAATAAATATGCATGCAGAGCGCAAGCGCAGGCGAGCATACAGCAAAGTAATTTTTTTTTTGTCAAACGAAATTTAGACATTTACATATTTACTCTGTTTTCAGGCCAGGCCATTGTAATCATGTAAATTTACGCTTGCAACATTAATTGCAGCCAGTCAATGTGACACCTTCCTTGCATAAATTACTTAAATAGTGTTGCCCACTGATGCGCTGATGCGGCACGCAACTGCAACAGAAGAATAACAACACCAACAATACCTCCTCAGCAGCAGCTGTTGTTTATTACAAGTTTCGTGTTTGTTTTTGTTTATGCAAATTATTTTTTTGTTAATTCACTGCTTGGTTGGCTGGCCGTTGGCTCTTTTTGGTTCAGCGCTTGTACTATTAGGTGGCTTGTTAGGTCAGTTAGCAGGTCGGTTGGTCGGTTGGCTATTTGTCTGCTTGCTCCGCTGTTGTCTGGTAAACTGAGTGGTGTATTTCCTTAAATTAAATGCTTCAGTTGTTTACCAGTAAAATACCGCAAAATAAATACATTTCAAATTTTTAGTGTTCAGCGTAGCGCTGCAGTCTGCATTGCAATGCGTTCGGGTGGTACACTATGCACAGTGTGCTTTTTTCACTAGAAATTAATATTCGATAGAGTGGGAGAAGTTTCTTTCCTTTTTTGGGGGTGGTGCTATGAGTTTTATTGTTTTCTCACTTTGTTGATACATATATGTAAATGCAGAAATATTTATCGATATCTTCTTCGATATATTTATTGATATATTCCTTGAAATATATATCGATACGCATATTGACCGTTACCTACAATAGGGTCCGCATAACTGTTATATCTTTAAAATAAAAATCATAATTTTACGTTTAAATTGGATCCATCAGAAAAAAAAATTAAATATTTTTTTAATAATAAACTTTTAATAAAAATAGTAACATTATACATGAGAATATCGTTTTAGTAAAACATTTATTATTTCCTATTTTTCACTTAAACAAAAAAATATAAAAAAAATGTTGTATAAAAAAAAATATTTAAAATTTATATGTAAGTGTATACATATATAATTTATTGGAATAATATATTGAATCCTATAATTCTTTAATTTTTTCTTTAGTGTTCGCGTATAGGCACAAAGTTATATATAATAAATTGATATTATTATTTGTAGAAAAATGTATTCTTCAAAAAAATAAATCATTTTTTAAATAACTACTATATTTATCACTTTGGCTGATAAAATAAATACGAAATATTAGAAAAAAAAACTACAAAAAAAATCCTATCAAAAACTATTTTTATAAATACATTTTTTATGAAAAAATAACACCAAGTAATATCTTTCAGAAAAAAAATATGTTTTTCTTATCTAATACAAAAATATATGCTCAACTTTCTTTAATTATTAGTTTCTTAAAATATTTTCACCTAAGAAAGAGCATGAATATTTTATATATATGTATATTAAAAAAATCGCTTTAAAAGTATTTTTTTTTACTTTTATAATTAAAAAACTCATTTTAAATATATACATACATACATAAGTCCATTAAAAATAAATGAAAAAATATTTTATATATTTTTTCCAACAACCATTACAAAATATTTTTCTTTCTTTTAATATTTTTTTTTGTGTTATTTTCTGATACGGTTGGGATAATGTTTTAAATTTGATTTAACCTTGTTATTTGGATTAAATCTTTATTTATAACTAATTTCGATTTCTTTAGATTTTTCAGATCCCTTTCCGCTCTGCACCAGAAATAGTTTAGTCTTTTTTTACACTCTTTTTCATACATCCAACACACTGTAGTCAGCGCCCACTCACCATTACGTGCCCTTGAATGCACTCAAGTGTAACTACCACATAAAAACAACAAAGCTGTGTTGTAACAAAGCTCAAACTCACTTTGGTGTAGGTTGAAAAATTTTTGCAATTTCTTTGCGCTTCACGATTTCGTGCATTCTTTATTGAATTTTATTTTTTCTCGTTGCGGCAAATGCATTTTCAACGTGTTTGCACTGGAGCTGTGCTTTCGCATTTCGCGCTGTTGAAAAGTATGCAATTTTTAGTTATTTTCTACTTTGTATGTGTGTGCCTAGATAAGCCTGCGTGCGTAAATCGGAGTTCATTTGCACAAAATGCAGTGCGGTTTAGGGTGAATAGTTTGGACACTTAATACTTGCCGTAATGGAATATAAAATAGCTTGATGCTTGGTTGATTGTTAGTGGCAAGTTCATTTCTAAGATAATTTATAAATTTTGTTTGCCCTTTTATGCGGTGCAGTTTTATGCAAAATTTGTGAATTTATGATTTTTCATAACACATATCTACATTAAAAGTTTTAAGTGTATTTCGCGTTGATAAGTTAAGGAGATAAGTTATCAAAGTTTGAATAAAATATGAGTAGATAAACGTAATGATTTGCACATACCTCGTATATATACATATGTATATATGATTAGTTTAAAAGTGCATTGAAAGTGGAAAGAGATGAGTAAATTTGCCTGACCTGTATGTAGATTTTACATTGTATTTTGTCAAATAATTAAACATCGTTTAAATTTGTTTTTAATTTCTTTACGCAGCTTTGGTATAAATAAAATATTTGAAAAAACCTAAATTAACCACTTCAGCTTTTGCCTATTACAAATGATCTTTTAATTGTACATGCAATCCAGAGATCCACAGAGTTCTCGAAATTGATTTAGAGTTTTCAAAGTGGGCGTCTGTTTTGGTGCAAGCGTCGATGTATAAACGTGTACTATGAAAATTCCTTTAGGTTCTGGCTGTGCATTTGGGTTGGGACCTGCCACGTAAAACCAACTTACAACTGCGACAGTGGCGAATATTTAAAGGACTACGATTTGGCGGATTTGCGGGCAGGTGCCATTGCCCGTCTGGTTGCTCTCCTTGGGAAGACTGAAGCTGACGTAATCGCTCAACAAGAAATGCGCCTGGTGACATGCTAAGAAATAGGCACATATGTGCGGTATCATAGTGAAATTTTTTAGCTTCTCGGTCTCTTTGATCCACGCCCAGAGGCAAGTAAAAAGGTCGAAAGAGAACCAAGGCCCTTTTTTATGAGCGCTCGGGTGGTCTAACCACTCAGCAACACTAATAAATATATGGTCGGCTTAACGCATGCGTATTTGGCGAAAAGGTTAAGACCACCTCCAATGATAGCGCCTTGCCAGAGTGGATTAAGGCCTGGTAAATCCAGGATAGACTNGGTGCAATTTCTTTGTAAAGCGTACAATTACTGGCATATGACGATGAAATCGATATCTTTGGTTTCTACAATCACACTGTTGTTCTGTCATTTCCAAGTTGGATATGGAAGCAAAACGAATGCGTCTGAAGATGAATGAGGGCAAGTCTAAGTATGTTCTGTCCTAGCATCAAGCAAACAGTCGCCGGGAACTCAAGGTGATAGAAAACCTTTAAGCGGTAGAGAGACCAGGAATATAAGTATTTCAGCTTAGGTTGACATTTCCAATTGCCGTCAATTGGCAAGGAAGTGAGATTTCTGTTGTACTTTTTTGAACCGCTTGAAAATTTTCGCTAGGGCAGGTAGCTTGTCATGGGTGCGAGGGCTTAGCAGAATCACAAATCAGTCCATTCTTGTACTGGAGTAACGCAGCCGCTCGTTTAGCTTCTGCGCTACCTGTTTTCCAGATTATGGCTGCTGGAAAACAGGGACCAATAACTACCATCTCTTCATCCGGGGTGTGATTCGACACCGTGCTCTTTGGATGCGAAAATTTTTGTCATTAGTCTGTGCGCAGAAATTAACCTTCGTAGAAATATCGAGAGGATCCTTAAACTAAGTGATAGTCAGGCGGCACTTATGATTCTCTCATTCTTCAAGATCAAGACCTCATTAGACCTAGAGTGCAAAGAAACGTTTAATTCTCTAGCTGAAGACATTTCTATCCGAATTATAAGGGTACCAGAGCACAAGAGAGCCGAAGGACCGAAGCTCTTCCGGTAGGAGCAAAGCCCTTCATAATATATATCATATATGCCAAGAAGCCATTTGTATAAGTTAGGGATCTGTTCAAGCTATATATGTTACTTTTCTGACTACGCAAAGAGACAATGATGTCCACTGGAGTGTAAGGCCGTTTCACGGAAAAGGCCTCTCCCTTCTCTGCATAGGACATACATATGTATACGACCAAGAGAAGAGCACATACACTCCCTACCCCCGGAACATATTATACAATTTATAGAGCCCTGTTGTGATGAGCTGTGGGCACAGTAGACCTACTGGGCAAAGTACTTACTCTATATCTATCAATATGAATATCTATATATCGCTCTATGCATTCTGGGTATGTCATCTCTAAAATGACGCGCACGTATTGTCATATAAAAGTAATTTAGAAGTATATTTATGCCAGGGTTTTTATTAGGGTTAGCATATTTTAAGAAGAAAGCCCCATCAACCAAAAATCTGGGCACCGTATGGTAAAAATGTCTTTAATGGTAGAACAGACCAAGCGTTCACCTTTCAGAGGGCTGGATAGAGAATTGTGAAAGCGTACAGCGCCTTTTATTAAAGGGGCTAAACCCTTTGCTTTTGAAAATAGCCTGCCATTGATTTCCGGAAATTTATTTCTGAAATTCATAGCTATCTACAAACGAAAGCAAATGCTACAGAATAAAAGTGAAAGATGTGGCCACGCTTCCACCACAGCGATAAATGTTAACGAAAAAAAAAACCGGAAGCAAATTAAGCATAATTGAGGCAACTAAATTGTCAGCAACTTGATTTTTTTGCCACTTCGTGCCACCAGTGACCACTTGACACCCAACAATCGAGCAGGCAATTATGTATGGCCTTTGGGATTCCCATACACTGGCCGGCCGAATGTGTCTCCAGCGTGTAAGCGTATATGAGACAAGGGAATGCGAATAAAATGTGACTGTGCTATGATTTCATGCAAATTTCACACAAATTGCGTGACCCAACTAACCACTCCGCCTAGCGGCTGCTGCAGCAGCCACGCGCTAACTAACTGACTTACTGCCGGTGTCAGCAACAGTCGCAAAGCAGAAGTTTTTTCATTTGAATGCGCTTGAATGAAAGCCCTACCTATATATGTATGTTTGTATGTACGAGTATGTATGAGAACAGGGACGAAAGCAGAGTGCGAGTGCGAAATTGAAACATTGCTTCACCGGATATCCGCGCGCACTTGTCACACCCCACTCGCTGTGGTTGGTTAGTGCGCAAGTCCTTGGCTCGCATTGCGAAAGAGTACTCTATACCAGCCAGGGGAAAACTGTTTTGATGTACTCTCTTGAGAGTAGCTGAAGCTCGCAAGAGAATTGCAAGGCGTTGCTCTTAAATTGCAAAGTGTAATTGGAACAGTGAAGTTATTCAGTGGATAACTTTATAATTTTTCATTTATTTATTTAAAATTTCGATTCTAATTCTTATCACACGATATTATTTCTTAGGAAAAAAGCTATGTACAAAGGTCTTCGTTCTCAAATTTTGTTGCGGTACATCCGACTAGGGCGCCGCATGTAAGGATTGACCTTATAGTGGTGTGCATCCACATCACAAGTTTCGTTCAATATTCATCCGGAACGCCTCAAAAATTTATATTTTTAACATTTTATTAGAAAATGTGGCTGGTTTTATTTCTAGGTGAACGATCGACACCCAAAACGTACCTAAAGCGATATAAAAAAGGATCCTTGGGTCTTTATACGGGTTCTGGATGTTAACATCCACCACAGATATAGAGATTTTTGAGGCTAGAGATATGAGGTACCAGAGTATTCACCATAGATTTCATTATATATAAATACATATCTATGTTTACGCTATCTGATTGCAATTATCGATAGGTGTGAATGAAGTATGTACAGTAAATTCATTGGTGGAATTCAGTGCCATGATTCCACTCACCTAAGGTTACCATAACGCCATAGCGATAAACATAACAGTAAATTTCTCTGAAACATTTGACAGCATTAGTGAGGTGAAACTTCCTAGACGAGTTCGGAGATAAATATTTAAAATAAATATTTATTTAATATTTCTATTTAGGTGAGAATAAAGATAAGACGAAGATGATCAAGAAAAAGATAGAGATAAGGTAAAATAAAAGGCGAAGGTAAAGGCATTGACGTAGACATGGGCATCGGAATAGACACGGGCATAGACATAGACATAGAGATATACATAGATATGTGTGGACATAGACATACGACATAGACATAGAATTAGACATAGACATGGACATAGACATACACATAGACATAGCCGTAGACATAGACATGGGCATACACATAGGCAAAGACAAAGACATAGACATAAACATAGACGTAGACATAGACATAGACATAGACATAGACATAGACATAGACATAAACACAGTCATAGACATAGAATTAGACATAGACATAGACATAGACATAGACATAGACATAGACATAGACATAGACATAGACATAGACATAGACATAGACATAGACATAGTCATAGACATAGATATAGCCGTAGACATAGACATAGACATAGACATAGGCATAGACATAGACATAGGCATAGACATAGCCACAGACATAGACAAAGCCATATTTAGACAGACATAGGCATAGGCATGGACATAGACATAGAGATAGACATAGGATGTATGTGGAAAACGCATACATTATTGCTATTGCTGCCACTCCTATTTACTTCAATGTAATTTATTTATGGTCATGGCACGCCAAATCGACATAAGCTTTAAGGTTATGGTTATGATTATGACTATGGCTGTGGCCATGTCACCTCTATTGAATGAAATCCCTTCATAAGGAGCTAGCTATCGTTCCTTCCTGCATGGAAAAAGGATCCCATAAACTCGCGCTTTTAAAAATTATTTTATTAGAAAATTTAGTTTCGACTTTATTTGTTAATAGTTGTTCTATTTTTAACCAACGCCCAAAAAAAGTGGTTGTTATCAATTCGTCGGAATATTTTTTTTATAAACATATGTATGTATGTATGTAGAGGAAAGGTGGTACCTCAGAGGTGATCCCATTCTTATTTGGTTTAGATCCGATCATGAAGAAATTTACAGTAATCTTAAATTTTTTATATGAGAATTGAGGTCGGTTTTTTTTTTGCTTTAAAGTTATTTGTTAGTTTGTCAACGCAATCGTGCTCCCCGTGCATTAAACTAAAGCCAACCTAACGACTTAAGCTATTATGTCTTGTAACCAGAGTTTTATAGGCTCACCTACATACGAGTATTACCAACTTGGATTTTAAGGATCGAAATTTAATTAAGTATTTGCTGGAATACTACGAAGATTTTCAGACTAAAATATATACGTATTTTTCATTTAAAAAATACCCACTTCGCACCATTGTGCAGCTTGTGTCCTCATTAAAGGCTACGGTTGCCGATTGTATGCCGCTTGTGACGTCATTACTGACACATATGGGCAAAATGGTGCAGAATATATACATACATATATCTAGCTTAACGTAACTGAAAGCAAAAAAGTAGGCAAAGAAAGAAAGGCCTCATAGTGGTGTCAGCGTATTGCGACATAAGCCGCCTAAAAGTGTGCCGCAAAAATATATTTGTGCAAGCAACAGCCGCAGCAGCTGAGCCTAAGCCCCCCAGATACCAACACCAACACATTGTCGCTGGATAAAAGCATAAACAGAGCTGTGAAGGCGGTAGTCACAGCAACAGTTCCAGCAACAGTTTGGCATTCGCAGGACACCGAGCACATAAAGAAGTAACACACACACACCCACACACATGTGATACTTTGTTGCGCTCATTATCCGTTATAATTGAGCGTAACAGCTCCGATTACTCCCGCGAGTCGCGTAACTCGAGCTAGCTGGTTGGCTGGCCGCACAACTGGTCGAAAAGAGAGCGGCCACGCACGCATTGCATATAAAAAGGCGCATAAGCCATTGTCAACCGTCAGTAAGACTGAAGCCGACGCAGCGAACGCATTCGCAACGAATTAAACAAAACGAACGGAAACTAACGGACAAACGAACAGACACAGACTCAAGAGAAGTAGAAGAAAATAAAATAAAATAAAAAATACAACAAAACAAAAGCAAAAGTTAAAACGCAATCGCAGCGCTGTGCAAAAGTGAAACGTGCGCATTTTACTGGCTTGCTGTAGTAGCAGATCTTTTAAATATTAATTAAAGTATATTTTTCGGTGTTTAGTGCGGCGCGCTAAGTAAAGTAAAGCAAAGTTTTTCTTAGTGTTGGCACATTTTTAATTAATTCTTACGCGCGCCTGCAACATAGCAACAAAGCATCTAAGTTATCTAATTTCCGCCTAAGTGATCAGCGCAACTTTAAGCAGCGCGCGCGCGCCTCAAACGCCAACGAGAAAAGCAACCAACTGCATACCAGTAACTTAAGGCTATGGCAGCTACTAGGCATTTAACACTGGCAGCGCCTTTGGCTATGCTACGCTTATGGATGTTGCTCTACATGACGCTGAGCGCAGTAAGTATTTAATACATACAAACATTTATATATGCATATGGATATATGCATGTATATACATGCATGGACAAACCCATACACACATACAATGCATTAACGCCTTAACTTCGCTCACACAGTTTTACACAATTTATTGCCAAGTTTTCTTGCTTTAATGCCGCCCATTCAATTTATCTGCGTCGTCGGCGACTCTGGCTCCCTACGGTTGCCTGGAAATTCCATTAACTTTTTGGTGTCCGCTGGTTGATTTTGTGGTCACTGTTGGCTTTTATTATCGCGGAAATGTTTTCAAATTGATTTAACACCCGCTGTCATTGTGTTCTTTTTGTTATTGTGGCAGCAGACCAATGGCTGTGTGGGCATACACATAGGTACATATGTATGTACGAGTATGCACATACATCAATGCATACAAGTACCCTAAATACATCGACACATACGAAATATAGTTTAGTCCTGAATTGCATAGGCGTGTATGTATGTACGTGTGGGTATTTCTTGGTCTGCCAGCAGCGGTGAAAACAACAGCTGCGTGTTGAAAATTCATTAAGATAACACGGAAAGCGGTCTTTGTCTCATAAAATTCATAATTTTTTCCGGAGCTTTAATTTTTGAGTTTCTTTTTTTTGTTTTTTTTTTTTTTGTGGTTTTTCGTTGTTGCGTACCGTCAAAAGTTGTGCTCTCTCGCTGTTTTGGCTTTATGCTTTCTGTATAGCCATTTTGTGTTATTAATTTATTATCTGCGTGAAATTAAAACGCAGCACACAATGATTGTGTGGGTGTCGGGCTGGGCGCTTTATTTAGAATGTATTCTACTTATTTAAATATTTAAGAGGATTAGTTTGATGCAACCGATACATGCTGAAAGGATTATAGCTGTGGACGTTAATGAAAGTTTTACTTTAATTGTGAAGTTTGTTTATTGTTTCTAATTTGGTTTCCTCTTAAATTCAAGCCAGTGGAAAATTTATGTATTTCTGAAGGAACTCCAAATAGAACTTTATGATTTTGGAACCAAAATAAGATTTTACCAAATTGCACTTTAGACCAACATATGCTCTTCTCGATCATGGAATGGAATCAAACAACGTTCCTCATTTTAAAAAATTTCAAACTTTTTATTAAATACAGGGAAACTGAGAAAATATTTCCGTCTTAGTATGCATATAAACACGCTAAAAAATTTACCTTCTAACGACTACTCTAAAATACGAACTCGAAAGGAATTGTTATTTTTGAAATTTCAATTCAAAAAATAAGTTGGAAAGAAATCATCTGTTTAATATTTTTATATAGCAGTGTGATAATTATGAGCAAATAGGTCTTCAGTCGTGTAAGTGTGCCGCAAGATTATTTATTTGTACGTTTTTGGCCAATATGTAGTATAATCGGTAAAGCTAAGGGAGGTAAGGAGGTAAAGTTGTATCAAAATATCTTGACAAAATTCGTTGTCCAAATATGACATGGTGATAACCAGCATTAAATGTTTCGAATTTTGATTTGAAGTTATTTAAGCCGAATGCATTTTAAAGTAGTTGAAATCAAATGCAGAGTCGAATAAGTGACTGCTTTCTAGGACATCGCCATGTTAAATAAATCAAGTCGATGCAGTGGAAAAAAGTGAGAATTTCAACTAGTTATTATTGAAAATAAAGTAGTTTATAAATTAATTTCAAATTAATTTAATTTCCTGCAGGTAAGCTAAACGTTTTTTTTTTAACTTCAAATATAAAATGCTACTAACCTTATATGATTTAAGTTTTTTTGGCTTCTTAAAAAAATCAGCAATTAAACGCTATTTTTATTATTATTTTTATTTAAAAAATTAAAGTTAAATTTTAAGTTTTTTTTCGTCAAAAGGAAAAGTTTAAATTTGACTTTTATTTGTTCGGTAAATAATTTTATTTAGGCAGCAATTAACCGTTATTTTTTGAACTGATATTTTTTAAATCAAAAATTACAGTTAAATGTTAACTTTTTTAAGTCAAAAATAAAAGTTAAATTTTTTTTTTATTTTTTCGTTTAAGAAAAATTAAAATTTGATTTTTTTGTTAAACAATTTTATTTAGTTATTTTTTGCGTCAAACATAAACGCTAAAATTTTACTTTTTTTGGTAAAAAATAACAGTTGAAATTTAGCTTTTGTTTTTTTTTTAATCAAAAATAGTAGTTTAGATATTCATAACAAATGCAACATGTTATATTTGAAAAAAAAATAATTAAAGTAAGAAAATCATATTTGTTATGCTTTTACACTTAGTCATAACGGGGTTTCAGAGAGCAAAAAATACGTTGAAGATTTTAGTTGCTTTATTCCACCACTTTTTTTATAACTAATTGCAACTATCATTCTTCTAACACATAACAAAAATTTTGTTTATTCGTAGCAATAAAATGTTTTTAACTTAAACGGTCAGAATAAAATAAAACAGCAAGAGTATTTTAACTTTGATTTTTGACCGAAAAAATAATTATTTGTACTTTTTTTTTTACTGAAAAATAAAAGTTGAAATTTAGTGTTTATATTTAAGTAAAAAAAAAAGAAAAAAATTAAGTTTTATTTTTTACCGAAAAAATAAAATTCGAATTTTAACTTCTAAAAATAAGTCATATTTTAAATTTTTTCTTTGATTGAACAAATAAAAAAAGTCAAGTTTTAGCACTTATATTTGACCGAAAAAATAAAATTCGAATTTTAACTTCTAAAAATAAGTCATATTTTAAATTTTTTCTTTGATTGAACAAATAAAAAAAGTCAAGTTTTAGCACTTATATTTGACCGAAAAAATAAAAGTCAAATATTCACTTTTTTGTTCGGCCGAAAAAATAAAAGTTAAAATTTAACCTTTGTTTTTGCCTGAAAACATATCAATGAAAAATTACAATTATTTATTGACTCT
>NW_016167125.1:0-22284 GCF_001687245.7 Rhagoletis zephyria | reverse complement strand
TTAGCGCGGCCATTGAGAGGTAGTGGTTGCCAAATAAGAATATATAAATGTATAAAAAAGTGGCCGAGCACTTTCACTCTAATTTGATTGTGGCTCGTAGATTTTGTTTTTTTTTTGCTCTTAACCACATATTCGCTTTTACGAGGTATTTTGGTGGTTTAAATTCAAAAGCAATACTCTTATGCACATGCATAAATATGTTGATAGCTTAGATATCGCACACGTTCTTCAAATGTGTATTAAATAAAAAATTAAAAGTTTTTCGAAACACGGAAACAATTTCTCAGTTCATGTAATGGGGAAGTGGCGGTTTACTCTGGTAGTTGGCGCACATTGAAAAACTGTTTGGATATTCTGTGATTGCATGTTCTGTGAATATTTTAGTGCATATTATTAAATGTGCAAAATTTTTAGTTACTTCACTTTTGAGGAACGTTTGCAATGTGTTCATACATGACATTCATGACTAAATGTTAATCCATGTTTTTACCTTAGATTTTTATGCATTTTTTAAGCGAGTGAAGCTATACATTGCCCTGAGGTTGCGTACATAAATATAATTTTATAGATTAGTAAAACCCACAGCAGCAGTTTATTAAAAAAAAAAATAAAATGTATGTGAAGGACTAATATACACACGAACAAAGCCTCTAATTTGGACCCTCTAATTTTATTAGATAAAAAAAGAATTAAAATGGAATTTTCAATCTCTTCGTCTTTGAGAACCAAAAGCCTTAAACTTTTTTAAATTCTGCAGAATTTTCTCTTTCATTTCGTACCCATAATATTTTTTAAAACAATTTTTTTGAATTATTAATATTATAGATTATATTTTTATGAGAAGCTGTTTCTCATGGCAGAAAGGGCCGAATGCTGCTAAGAAAAAACCTTTTTTCTAAAATTTTTTATGCGATGTTTCTTTGACCAGGGCTTGAACCCAAGTGCTGCGGGCTTAAATCGCGCACTGCTCACCACTACACCACATCGCCACACCATTAGCTTTATTATTGTTAATATAGCGGCCGTGGTCTGGGGAAACAAACCCGGCAGGTTTATCGATAATAACGGACAGGTGGTTTGATGCTAGGGTTAGCATAGGTTGCCACGTTAAGTATGCTATTTATCAGACCACTTCTAGGGATTGGGTGTCCAGCGTTCTGCTGCAGTTGCATATTATTTTTGTGTGGGTATCGTCAATCATTGTGCAAGATGTCGAATAGTATACCTAATACACAATAGACCTAAGGCCGTGGTGCATAGCCTCTAACAATCTATACCTAATACTTTGTCGGCTATTTCAAGATTTCGAGTTCGTCGTTGCTGTGCCCTAACATTCTTGAGTGATACCCTTCAATCGATGTCGTTAGCGATCAGTATCGTAAGGACTGGATTGCTCTTTAGCAAGGTTTCTTGAACCGCAGCTATCTGTATGTCATGTCAAATCATAAGGTCAGTTATCGCTGATATCTTACCTTAGCCTTGTGAAATAAAGGCAATCATTGATGTCAAATTATTACGTAATCTGATCGAATACACAGAGTAGATATTTAGTTTGAAGGATCAGAATTTGCTGACTTGCGAGAGCCGGATTTATGATAATGGTATTAGTGGGGACGAATAAGTCGAGAATGTGCATGCTGCTCCTAGCCCAAGAGCACAAGTGTACATCAGGCGCTGGAGGACGCTATGAAAAAGGGAAAGGGACCGCATCATGCGCGGTACACGGGCTATGTATGAGCCTTTAAGTCACAGCCAGTCTTCAGGAGTCTCAATACGTTACAGGAATTACACCTAACCGAGGCGGAGTTTGGATGGAACCTTCTTCGGCAGTCGCAACAGAAGTAGTCATCGAAGATTAAGTCACTATCTTTGGATTTCGGTTCAATGTTCGCCCTGCGGAGCATTCAGTAGGGTGTCCAAAAAAGCTGAGTCATTCCGGTGCATATGAATTACATAGAGCTATTTTATGATTAAAGAAAATGCTAATTTTAAATTTTATCACAAAAATACCAAGCAATACAAAATCGAATTCTAGATAATCGTTTGAGTCAAGTTAAAAAAAATGGCTGCACGAATGCACCTTGTAATGTAATTATACAAATTCTAAATGCGAAAGGTAGTTTTAATAATATTCTTGTCACGTCGCTGCGTTAGGGAATTTTCATTTAATGGTGCTGTCTATTTCGTGGTCCTTCGCATTAGGCTCTTTCTTAGGTGCCTATGTATGCGTGAGTATGTTTGTACATACATACATATGCACGTACATGCGAAAATAGAAATAAATGCGTGTGATGAAAGCAATGCAGAGACAGTTGACAATTATACCACAACGCTTATAATCTACACACATGATCTACTTACTAATTCTATAGAGAGAAGTTAAGATGCACAAATATTTCGGATTTTATAAAAATTGGACCATTTTTGTTATCATTCTGAAAGACACTGTTGGGAAAATCTCAAGTTTTGAAGAAAACCACGAAATATGTCAACTTGATATTGGGCCGTAGATTATGGACCTGTATACCATTTTCCCAGATCGGGCCATTTTCTAAAGATATTTGCGTTTTTATAAAAAAAAAAAAAATCGAGCTTTAAGGCCTGTCTTCAGCTCTCAAGAAAAAGTAAAAATTCATTTAAAATGACGCACAAGAAATGGAGAATGGAGAAATTTTCTTCTATCCAAATTTCTGAAATCAGAATGCAACTCTTAAGAAAAAATGCTATATATTTATTTATTCAAGAAAATTTACATCAACCGCAAAGTTCTATACCTAGTAACAGAAATAATCAAAGATATGTCTTGGAATTTTTAATACGGGCATTTAAAAAAGCAAAATTTAAAAATGTTACAAATCCTTTGAAATCACATCACTTAAAATGTGTATTTAAGCCTGTTCTTTTGCAAAAAAATTAAGCTACCAACCATGAAAACCGCTGGTAAAATAAACAAGCTGTGAATAGTTGAATGAAATTCTGCAATCATTTTTTGTATCAAATAGGAGCGGAAAAAATGTTACTCATACGCCATGTCATACAAAGCCGTACTCGTAGGGGGCGCATGAGTAACATTTTCCATGTACAAATTTGAATTTGTTCATTCGCAATGCAAACATAAAATGACAATGACTTTTGAAAATGACCAGTAGCTCGTTTCTGTAACAATTCCCTGCCAAGGCGAATTCTTTACTGATACCAATGAGTAGTAGAGAATGACGTATATTCTCTACTAGTAGAAAAATAATCGGTAGAGAAGAGTTATAGAAACGAGCTACTGATCTAGAAAAATTATATACAGAACCGTAATCTACGACCCAAAATTAAGTTTACGTGTCTCGGAATTTTTTGTGTCATTTTAGCGATGCTGCAATGATATATTTTTTTCAAAACCCTCTAACTTTTTTACGATTTGTTGGTTGAAAACATTTGAAGTGAGGAAAGTTAAATCTATATTAAGGTAGATATTTGAAAGCAATTTCAAATAAAAATGTTAAAGTTTAAAAATTTTGCTGTTTACAGCAATACTTTTGTAGCCGAAAGAAATACATACTGCAACGTAGCTAGTCCCGGGATCGATACGCGATAGTTTAGTGTCCAAATAAAATAAAATCCAGTAATTTCTTTAATAGGAAAGAAACCAAGTGTAATTTTTATAAATAATATAATATTTATTAAATCTGTAAATAATATAATAATTTATATGAGTGCAAAATAAACTAATCCAAAATAATATAAAAAATATATGTTTTTTCAAAATAATTTTTAAGATGCGAACCTGCGTCCTTCGGATTGCTACGCTATCATATTTTATCTACCTTTACTATACATTACATAAAAACGTTAATTAAAAATTGTTTTCCAAACACGAATCGCAATTCATAAATAAGGCAATTCACTTTTGTTGAATCTACAATGGTTAGTAGTTGAGTTAAAATAGGTGGAATAGAGATTTTCCAAACGTTGGGCTTAGTGAAGTAAGTTTAAAGCAAGCGGGGCCTTAAAATAAATATGCAACGCAATAGGGCATCATTAGGGCACGTTAAATATAGTTGAAATAGAGGCAAGTAAAGAAGTATAAGTTCGGGCGAAACCGAACTTTATATACCCGGCGTATGTAGGTATAAATAATCGTCGTTTCCACTTTCTCTAAACTACATTTGCATGATAAGCAGTTAGACTTAAGGATAAAGTTGAACCACGTTTACCATGGTTACCGAGATACACCTTTGTAGTCATACAGAGGATGGTGCCACGCCCAATTCCTAAAAGTGTATAGCAGTGTTATTTATTGTTAAGAGATTGCTGTAAATATTAACGTAGAGTAGATTAGCGGCCTCATCGTAGTTTTCATATTTCCAAAATTTACCATTTTACGGAAAGCGGTTGTAATTTTAATTTCAATGATTTCAAAGCCTTTCCTCAGGTTTCTTAGCCAGCCCCTAGGTAAGGCTCGTATCGTAGTTTAGTAAGGATTGGCGAAGCGGCTACTGAGATACAGCATTTCATCATAAGTGGGCGGGGGCGCGCCCATTTTCGAAAAATTCAAAATGTACTAATTTTCAACAATTTGAATCCAATATTTACTGAAATGTCGTTGTTATTGCATTTTTCCAAAATACCGTTATACCAACCTACCTTGGATAAAGGGCTACCAATATGTCAAATTTCGTTGAAATATCTCAATTTTTGCTCGAGTACACGGATGGCCGGACAGACGGACGGATAGACAGAGATGGCTGAATCGACTTCTCTATTCATTCTGATCATTTATGTATACATTTGTCTATATCTAGCTCGATTCGTTTTGGCTGTTACAAACAACCGTTATGTGAACAAAGTTAATATACCCTTGTGCTCAAGTGCGCTCGGGTATAAAAAATCCAATGCAAGATAATTTAAATTAGGAAATTTCTACGCTTGCTGTGCGCATTATTCGGAATAAAGAAAAACTGCAAATACCAGTGTTGCATTTTTTGTCTTCTTCTTATGCTCTTACTTTTTGTCCCTCAAGGATTGCGTACATTGCAAAAGTGTGCGGTGCCACCGGGGTTTTTCAGCTTTTTTTTTTACTCTTCTGCCATCCGTTGATTTGGCAGTCATAAGAATGGCTTTTGCTGCACTCGCTAGTCTAAAATATCTGGCAATTTTCACAGCTCAATGCGCTTAAAAAAGATACACCCCTTTTTTTATGTGAAACCTGAAGATACGTTTGTGGATTTGGCGCTTAATATTTGCAGGATATTTTTATTCACCAAACTAACGCATTACCAGGCATGACATAAGTACCCAGTGGAGAAAGTTATTGTATGGTGAAGTAGTAGTAATCTAGTCCATACTTTATTAGCAACAGTATTATAATTGAGAGTGTATCTATGTGGTTGTAGCCGCTACACAAAGATACAACAAGAAAAACAGGAAATCATAGATTTGTTGTGCAATTCCAGTTTATTTTTTTTTTTTACTTTAAACATTACTCACTTGCTTGCCTAAAATTGCAAAAATTAGGTCTTTTAATTATAAAGAAAGACGGAAAACAAAAGGTATCATCGAAACTAAATGTTGTTCTCGAAGTTTTATTCCCAAGAACGCTCCAAAATCAAATATTTACGGAAACGCTCCCTAACTTTTTGTTCTATTTTTATTCCCTTCAAACAGCTCTCAATACTTTTGTTCCCGTTTGGTTCTTTAGTGGAAACACTCTTGGCATTACATTTCGTTCTCATGTAGAACTAAACCAAAATTGGAACGCGTTTTCTCAGTCTCTGCTTAAATTCCTGTTTTAGTTCAGTTATAATCTTAAAATTGAGTTTTGAATTTTCCCACTGGGTAGGCATTTTGTATGGATCCCTGTGTAGGGTGACTCAAGGGGCTGGAAGATCTTTGTCAGCGATTATTTGTGATATGCTAATGTGTTTTCATATTTTTTGTTTCCGGAAAATCCATGAAATAATGGCCCTATTGACAACATTTGAATTTTTTCGCTGGGGCTACGTGAAAAGTTAATACGTTATGTCAATAACCCGAGAAGATTCCAGAGCTTTATAATTGGCATACAGCTCGAGCTATGCCAAAAAGTTATGGAAAAGTTTGCAATGCTCATCCTGTGTTGCCAGAGGAGTTCTGGTGGGGGCATTTGACATATATTGCGTTTCATACATAAGTGGCATATACTGAAAATCATGATGAAATAAAGTTATAGTTTCGAAAAATTTTTTTGTGCTTTATTTATTGAAGAAAATCTGCGGTCTTAGTGAATCACCCTTTTAACCATTTTTATATGTATGTAAGTATGTGTACGAAGATGCGTGCAGTGACTCAGACGGTTGCATGAATTGGGAAATTGAAATCACAATAAAATTTTTTACAGTTAGTTAAGTTTGCTTTGTTGCTTCTGTCATAGCTTTCGTTATAAGAAATTGTATGTTTATTCACATACACATATGTATATACATATGTAGCCAATGCGAATAAAAAGTACTTTGGTTTGAAAAGAGTTTGTAGTCTTTAAGATTTTACTTAACTGGTAAATATGTTCCTCAGTCTAGGAGTAGTACGCTTCCAAGAATGTAAACAGTCGAAGATTTTTAGTTTAGTCGCATTCTTCTTAGCTTTATATTTTTTATTTATTTAACTGATCGTATGAGGAGCAGAACTTAAGGCACAGTTTTAAGGATTAGCAGTCCATAGTTTTATGTGAGAGTTGTCTTAACAATTTGTTAGAACCCGGTGAAGCGAGATTTCTTCTGACCAGTAATTAGACTATGAATCTATAACTCCAAAATTGGAAAAGCAAAAGGGTTTTAAAGAGAACCTTCTTCTCAAGCCTAGAAGGGTGTCACGAATATTTCATATTCAGCTGCATTCGTGCGAGTACGCCCTGCTTCCTAGATCTACCACAGAGGTGGGGAAATAAACTGATCAATGAGCTGAAAAGTCCATAGAGATTTTCTCTAACCTGCTGAATAATCGTGGGAGGTTCATATATAAGGAATTGCTATATACTGGCAGTATAGCTATTAGCATACTTTGCAAACTTAAATATTTTTTCTACCGTTTTAAGGTTTACGACATAAAACAAAATGAGGCCTAATAAAACGTTGTGAATATCCAAAGTATGAGTGAATATACTTCGTAATATGGTTGTTACCTACTGTAGCGGAGCCTCCATAGTCAAACCTTGCTGCTCATGGTGAACTAAACTCATCAAATCACAAAACTCAAAAGTTGTAGAAACCGTTAATTGCATTGGTAATGAGTGTAATGTTCCATTCTATGGCTTTCTCCGAAGCTAAACTTCCTAAAGGAGAGACAAAAACACATTGGTAAACTAATAAAATTTTATGCAGTCAGAGGGCAATCGTTTGAGAAAAGTACTGCCAAAGGATTTGACGTCTCCGAAGGATAATCAGAAGCCGAGTGGCTTCAGTGGATGAAATCTTGCGAAAAAATTCCGGATATGTACATCTGGTGAACACTTTTCGAGGTGAACTCTAGAACCTAAAGCACCAATAATTATGAGGAATTTATTGCTGCCGAAAAGATAGACTGGTCCTTAATGTTTTCCAACCGCAAAAATCTTCAAGTATCAGGTATCCCTTTGCTAGCCAAGCCTTCCTTCTTTCTTCCTCAGGGAACTACAAATACTACTGGTTATATACATTGGCAGACAAATTTATATAAGTAGTTTATCTAGCTGTCATGATGCCTATTTGAAAATCAAGCCGATAGACACAGCTCACCTCACCACATAAAAACTATCACTGAAATAGCGCTTGCCATTAAGGAACTCTCACTGGATGTGGTCAATAACGTTCTTTCCGAGGCGGTTGTGAACGCCCTAATTTAGCGTGGGGTTGGATTACCCTCTAATATAAGTAGATTTATCGTCACCTCTTAGGCAGTGGAACTATTTCTTGGAGCTGGGTGAAAAGGCTGTAACCAGTTGCACAACAAGGGCATCCCTCAGGATAGTGTCCCCTCCATACTCCTATGGAACTTAACGTTGAATACTCAGCTGGTACAGTTGCAAAACATAGGCTATCAGATCACTAGTCTAGTACAAAACTCCCTTTGTACTGCTGAATCCTAGTCCAGGGTAACTGGCCTAATTGTCAATCAAGGTTATCTTTCCAAGAAAACGAAAATCGCCTGGCCACAGCATTGTTCTTTAAATAAAAAGCTATGCTCACTTTCGCGGAGAGAATTGGATATCTAGTCGTTATTACTGAAAGAAAACTAACCTGGCGGTGCAATGTGCGTGAGCGTAACTGTATCAGAAAAGCTGTAATGAAGTATGTCGAAACGAGTTGGTACATTGGCGATACGAGGTTCGTACACTTCCGAATTGCGGAAGATCGAGACGCGCTTGCGGTATCATGAGTGACTCATTGCGGCTTCTAAGTGTGCTATATTTCCAACGGTCGATTAAGGCGGCCACGCCAAACTATCTAGCTACTTTTAGAATGTAGTAGATAAAAATTAATGGCAGCAGTTAAACCACCTTTTCATTCGAAATCATAATTATATAGATGGAGTCATATGTTCATATTTGAGGTATCTAGTGAACCACTGAGAGCAAAAGTGTTAGAAAAGTTAATTGCATCCCTAGATTGACTGGAATACAAATTCTTAAAAACGTCAATATACAAAAAACAATAAAACACACATCTCACTCATTGAAGCTTTTTTTAGCTTGGAAGTAAGATATATTTAAACAGATATAAGTAAATGATTAAAATAAATGGTAGGTTTTTGAATGAGATATTGGTAGGTACGAAAGTTTTTCAGTGGCAACCCTGATTGCATTTAGTTTGAGTTTTCAGAAAACGTTCACTAAACACATAATCCAGCAAGAACTCTAAGTCGATTAAATATTTCCGCAACTTTCATCGCAAAATGTGTTTTAATATTTTTATATATTTTAGGAAATAGCCCCCAAAAAAGTTCAATGTTTAAGAGCGCATACACAGCAAATGGTACAGTTTCCCTCATCAAACCTTTTTAAATTAAGTCAAAATTGGGAAAAATGAAATAAAGAGTGACGCAAAAAGTAAAAGTGAAGAGGGGGAGAAGATGACAGTTTGAAAAATTATGACAGCAAAAAAAGGTGGAGAAAAAAATAGATACACTCACATACACCTGAACGATTGAGTTGCCTACATAGTTGAAGAATATTAAACGAGCAGTTAGCCGCGGTCAGGAGGGCAGAAGGTGCAAATTCATACAAATGATTGAACCCACTTGAGGTTGAGGGGAAATATGCAATTTTACTGTGCGCAAAACTTTACAAATCAATTCTCTCTTGGCATTAAGTGACCGTGGGCGGTAAAAACAAGATAATGCAATTCTCTAATATTCTTAGCCCATTCCGTTATTCAACAAGTACTAAGTACCTGCCGGTATCCCCAGAGTATTTGCATGGCCGCGTCGTATTCATTTCTTTTTACGAGCCAATAATGTGCCAGTCATTATAAATGCCACTTTTTCGATTATTTTTTAAAGTAATAACAAAGAAGATGCTACAACTCGGTGATGTGAAAGTTTTTTGTTTTTGCTTACATATACCATACATACAAGCATACCTACTTTCTTCTACCGTTTTTTTTCTTTTTTTGGTTTTAAGCAGGAACAGCAAACTTTTTTATTACCAACACAAAACTTATAAAGTGAGTTTTTTACTAAGTGCCAAAGATGAAAACTGTTGAGTCTAATGGGGTCAGTTGTGCCCTTTTAATGGAACAGGTTAATAAAATTTGCGTCCTTTTCTACGTTGGCAGATGAAAATTTGAATTTATGCTTTTAAGTGCGTTGACAAGTGAAATTAATGCGATGCAAAGTAAATCGGCTTCCATGTTGAGGCATATTGCGAGTTCGCCAATACATGCCAGAGAGCTGCCTAAATAAGTGCAGCGATTGTAGTATTGATGATTTTTATGGATTTTTAGAGGTTCTTCTCAGCGTTTTTTTTTCCAAGTTTTTTTTGGGAGTTATTGAGATTTAAGGATTTTTTTTAAGGATTTTTATGGTAAGCTACAACATTTCGGGATTTATGTGATTTTTGAGATCAAACGTCACTTCATTAAATTTTTGGGAATTTTTTTTGAAATCTATTGACTCTTTTCGCAATTCCCCCGGACTTTAAGAATTTCTAAAGCTATTTGTAAACTTTCGTTATCTACAGATTTTTTTTTTAAGATTTCAGTTTTATTAGGGAGTTTTTGGAAGTTTATCATTTTATTTTGGTTTCTTATTGGATCATCCAGAAAATAATAGTACGATTTTTTATTTAGATTTCCACACTTTTTGGAAATTTTCCAGATTTTAAGCAAGTTTTTTAACGCTAATGAAAAGTTTCAATACAATTAAAAAGTGTGAAATTTTCTTAAATTTTTCGAAGCATTTTAGAACTTTGCTTACTTTTGATGTCAATATATAGTTAATATTAGGTGCATTCGCGTATTCATCCAGCAGAAAACTCTCAACAGCAAAATTCAAATGAATTTTTATCTCTTCTCTCTCAAGTAGAGAAATGTTAGCAAAAGTACGCGATAGCAAAACTAGCAAAAAGTTGCAAGGTTTTACTTCAGCTGATCGAAATTTCGTTTACACGCCACAGCATAACTTGTATTTTACCTACTAAAATGCCTTTATTTGTATAATTAAAATGGCAGTTTAATTCGAAACCAAACTTCCTTTACTGAATAATTCAAAATTAAGAATCATTTTTTGAGTTGTTGCTGAGTTTAAGTGAATTGAAGTTTGGCGAACATTACTCATTCAAACCCATTCATGCAGCACTCTTAAATATGTATACAGCACTCTAAATATCACACAATACACTCTAAAAACGCTGTCTCGGTTTTCTTCGCCCTTGAACAAATTTAACGAATTTGAGTCTTCGCTGTGGCTTATTTATGCAAACTTTCGTGAGTGACAAATCACTAGCAGGGGTGCGTGTGTGTGTGATTCTGCCTGCTGAGAGAAAATCAAGAAACTGTAGGGTAAAGTTAAATAAAAACTTTATCGTGCAATTGGCAAAAACGACGTGTGCATGTCGAGAAGCATTCGGCTGGAAATTTTTCCCTGCATTGTAACTGCTGAAATCTTACGGGATATAGGAAGGTCCATTTAAACATATTACTGTATAGCTTTCTGTGGAAATTAAAAAAAAATGGAGGTGAAGGTAGAAGGCTTCGCGATGCTATTACCCCTCGATCGCAGTGTATCTTTATAGACAGCATTATTTTTTGGCGGAAACGTTGGTAATCCGAAATCTAATGCCTCAAAAAAAAAATTCTTTCTGAGAGACGGAGAGTATTTGCTGGATAAATATTGTGAATCCAGATTTTTAGTGGTCTTCGTTGAAGTCAATGAGCCTCCGATTTTTATCGAACGTTTCATTATGTAGGCCGATTTTCCGAGGGCATCAGCAAAGCTGCGCTCACTACCATTACTTGCATATTTGGGAAAAAGAGAGTGGGTGGTTTTTACCCATAAGGACGGTCCAATATGTCACAGATACGATCTCTGGTAATGTTATCTTTCTCTCCTCTTGTGGTGAGAAGCTGAACTTGCGGTAATCTTACCCCGTCAACCGCATTTCTTGGAGGTGATGTCATCCTTTGGTCTTACACCGATATAAACTAATCTGGCTGAGGCACATTCGTCTTATACGAATCATCCTAACTCTTTCATCTTGTAGTTTTTTCTTATATCGGGGGTCCAAAGCCAAGACTACAAATCAGTGAAGGGAATATTTTGTAAAAAATAGCGAGTTGCATAGCATTGATTCAAGACAGACATTAGACCTTTAAGCAGTATACGTCTCATTGTTCTAAATAATGTGCTCTCTCTCGTAAACCGAGGCTACGAACGGGCTGGTCACCACTGTTCGCGCTCGGGCTGCCTCAAGTTGCTGGAGTGTCGTGTTGTTCGCTGGCTCTTTTCTATGCCAGTTGCTTAGCGTGAGGACTTGGATAGTCGTCAAGGTCGGCAAAAGCTCTCACATCTCTTCCAAGGATTTGTGGATAGGAAAAAAATTTCATAAGTAAAACCTTAGCTGGGGTTCATATCTTGATATCGGTCAGTTGAGGAAAGCTAGTCAGACTTAAAGGGACCGAAAGCATAACTCAATCAGGATTTGGGTAATCCAGCATATTTTGGCCTTATTCCTAATGGGGATAAGTCGACGTAAGACAGTGGTCAGAAGGAGGCGCTGGTAAAATTTTATGCGAATGAGTCGAAGCTTGCCGGAATCTTGTCGCTCAAAGCTAGTTAAATGTTGCCTAGCCCATAACACGGTCAGATCTGAGTGTTTTCTTGGCAGACTTGCAGACTTAAATAAGTCTCAGGACACAGGAAACTGCACGACGAGTGAACTGACCAGGAAAGGTATATTTGAGTCGGTATGACTGAAAAAAAGGGACTAGACCAGTCTTGGACAGATATCCATCTTGTGAGAAAGGCGAAGGTACGACGCAAACCATTGCAAGGTCTTCCAGGCCGAATATCTTTAGACCCACAAAGCCGCAACTTTAAGTTTTGGTAGGTGTACACTAACAGGTCTATTCTGTTTGTAACCGGTAAATAAAGTTCCGGTCAATTTTTAAACCCTTTTCGCATTCTGTATACTCTTGTAACCGGTAAATTTTGTTACCATCTCACAAGCTGGTAACAAATTATTGTCCCGTGAAATATGTAATGCCAGGATTTGCACAATTCTTCATAGCTGAATTGCTGAATATTTTAACTGCATTACCAACGTACCTAGAATCGCGGTGACAAGAACTGGTAACATTTTTTGGTAATACAATTTTCCGGTTACAAAATCTTCGGTAACGTGCAGAATAGACCTGTAAATAACAAACCACGTCTCTACTGCGGTTGTTGCTTGGAGAACGAGAAAATGTGTAATCACATCAACACTTCCTCTAAGACTGTTGTCTAAACATCTTGGACAACACTTTTTCTTCGCTATAACTTAGCTGCAACCGCTTGAAGTAAAAAAGTAAAAATTGTACATATAAATAAATTATAGAGACACATTTTAAATTTAAATGAAATTTTTTTTCTCTTGCAGTGCTGGGTAAACAATTGAAACGGATGTGCCGCCAGCAAACCATCTTCCACGAGCAGCTGCAGCAACATTGACAGCGGCAACAGAAGCAACGGCGACAACTGCGTTAACGTGGAGACTAACAGCGGCGCAGCTCAGTTGCAGCGTCATTTAAGCTCGCAAATTCGTAAGTTGAGGATATTTCACTTGGACGCGAACTGGTTATCCAATGCTCGCTGCTTCGGGCTGCTCGCTGCAATTGTTATTGCTTCAGTTATTGAGATTGCAGTTGCTTGCCGCTGCAAACTGTCGCGCGCTCTGTTTGACTTTTATAAAGTTTTAACGACTTTCGCTTGTGGATCAGTGCTCACAAAGGCATTGCCAACGCGCCATGGAGTAATGGGCGAAGTGGAGGAGGAGGAGCGGTGGCGAAAACTTTATTTGTTTCATCGTCCATTTGCTATTTAGTTTTCTTGCCAGTTTTTTATTTTGAATTTTGATCCAACATTTTTTGTGTGCCTCATTTCTGCTGCTTGGCTGTTTCTTTCGCTTTTTTCACATTTTTCTTTCTTCATATTTTTTGTCGCCTTCTTCCGCTCAATTTCATCTCGCGGCGGCGTCATCGTCATAGCGCTCTTTGACGTGCATTTGCTTTCTTAGTTAGACGTCGTGCCGTGCTCCTCAATCGGCGCGTCTATGTACAAAACTTGCTGTTGCTATCGGTCAGCAAGCTCGCAACAGTGTGTCGCAAAGGAGTTTGCAACTTTACAGCACAGGTTTGGGTAACATCGATGACGTCGCGTCTAAGTTATTTGGCTGCGTATTCCATTAGTGATGCTGTGCTGTGGTGTTGGTGTTGATAGTGGCTATGCCAGCTGAGCGCCATGTGGGTACGAGTGAGAGGGTGCGACTTCGGCGGCTCGGATAAAGTTTTAATGTTCTTGTGTTTGAGCAAGTTAATTTAGCGAGAAATTATAATTGTTTTAAGTTTTCATTTGATTTTTCCCCGGATGTTTGAAGTTTTGCTGATGACGGCAATAAGTCGAACCATCATCGAAGTAATTGGCTGCTTGTCACTCGTCATAGTTATACATACGTGTAATGGGCGCAATGGAATTACCGAACGGTGCCGCGTAAAGCTTCCCACATCCTTTGCTGCCCAATGTATGAACCTTGATCTTATTAGGTGGTTGGTAGTTTTCAAAAAGAAGGAGCAAACAGTGCGGATTTCTTTGAAAAATTTCAAATGTCCACTTCTGCAGATAGTTTATGTGGTCCTTTACTTATATTGGGTAACTGGCTGCAGGTATGGCCTATATGCCGCCTCGACTTGCCACAATATTCTGTAACGTGACTCATAATTAAATAAAAGTTTTGCAGAGATGAGAATAAATTGTTTTAGTATTATTGGTACTCAATTGTCTCGTTACTTCTTTATTTAGCCATCGATCACTAGTAACATGATTTTTTGGTAACAGAACATGCTTTAACATAAATTTAAAAAATTTACACAGAATCTGTTATTTTTTTATTTTTTCTCCTGTTAAAGTTTGATTGTTTACATTTTTTCATAAAAATCACAAAAAATCTTGAATGAGTAATTAATTTGTCAGAAACTATCAGACCTATCGAAAAGTGATGTATATATTTACGGTTTATGGAGAAAATTGGGAGCTTTCATCTGCTGTATTTCGTAGTAAGATTGTTGAATAACGGTAAATTGATAGTATCACGAAAACTTATCCATAGAGTAAAACATTAACTCCATTTTCGGAATCAGCGAGCAATTCGATAAAGGAATTAGATAATGGCATCCATTGAACATTTTTGCTGTAAACCAGTGTAATTACATCTTCAGAAATGTTGTATTATTACAGGAAAGTTAGTGGCGAATACTGCAATGTGAATACATACACACGTCGACAAAAGTCACCTTCATTTGCCCTTTGCAATGTTTGAGGAACCATCTCGCCCATAAAATACTAAAAACACAAAACTAGAGTTCACTCTTTGATGCGAAAATGCGAAAGGCAAAAATGAGCGCTTTGCTTTGCACAAAAGCATGAACAGTGTTGTTGCTTTGGCTGCGAAATTTCGAACACTTCAGCCACAGCGCGGTCTCTAATATTCGTTGCGCTTCGTTTGTGCTGTTGTTTCAACTGCCGAAGTGATGTGCGAACAGTACAGCACAGCACAGCACAGTTTTCTAGCTTTTTGCATTTCAGTGAGTGTTTCACCTGTGCGTTTGTGCGAAACCAAAAGTGCGAAATGTTGCCACATGTTTGTTGTAAAAAACAATCGAATATTTCACATTTTCGCACTTTCACTCAAACTCATACAGTTTTGCCTTACAGAGTGAACTCTAGTAAAGATTTGTAAAAAAAAATTGCCATGGATATTTTTCTCTGGTAATGCATCGCCATTTCGCCGCCATGTCAAAACACGTCCATCCGTATTGTATACACAAAATAGTGTTATTGGGCTTTGTACCACGATTTTTTTTTTTTTAGGAAAAATGGAAAAATCAACAAAGTCTAAGCGGTAGAAGTTATAGCAGCTATTTCGGAGATTACCGCATCTCCTCATCAGACTTTTTTTTCTAGACTTCAGCAGGAATCGAATCCGCATCAGCAATGTGCAAGGTCAGAAGTGCTAACCACTGAGCTATGCACACCCCGTAAACTTTTGTTGCTAATCCATTTCTTTATTTACTACTATCAAGTGCAGCTGTTTTGCCGCTATTTAAACTTGGCAGCGTGGTTGTTGTTGTTAATTCTATACACTAAACTAGACTAACTAGATGTTTTGATTATTTTTTTTATTTTCTCCCTTTTTTCTGATCTGATAGCGCTGGTGCCCGTCCAGTTATCGGTTCTGGATCATTTCGAAAGGGATTTATTATATCAGTAATGGTAGTGCGGGAACGCTGAACCAAATCTCAGATTTTCCGAATTCTTTTTTTGTTTTGTTTATAAGCGTGAGTAATATCGTGGAATAATAGCGTCGTCATCTATGGGTACGACATGTCCAAACTAGCGCAATTATTGTCTACTAAGAAGTTTGGCCATGTATTTATTTCGTCATTACATCTTCTTCGGTACGATTCGCACTTGCGAACAAGATCATATGTCTTGAGCAGAAGAGTTATCTCGAAAGCTTCTAAATTTTTATTCTTGTTAGACATATAAAATGACGAAAATGATAAGGGATTTATATATCGCGTATTTTTTCTTCGAAAGACAGCTTTGCTGAAACCTCAACCAAACCCGATTTTTAAGCAATATAAAATATCAAAAAGTTCTCTCTACTTTAAGCATGCAAGTGTTCGGTACAGCCAGCTTTTCGCGCTGTTTCGATATTCTTATAAGGTCAACAGCACTTGTAAAAAGTAAACAAAGCTACGTCGATGGTATCAGCTACGTATTTGTCAACACTAATTTTGCAAAATAGAACACATTAGGGGTATTCTCTGAGTCTTGCAAAGCTCTTGCAAGGTGCACGGATTGCACGGTTTGCAAAGCTGTCCCATACGAAAACCGGTTTTTTCCGTGCAATCCGTGCAATCTGTGCACCGTGCAAGGGCTTTGCAAGACTCAGAGAATACCCCTATTGAGATTGACACTGAATGTAACGATGCCATCACAAAATTTGTGCCTTGCCAATGTATGTATGTACTACAGCCATGTCAAATGGAAGATACGCAGGTGAACAGATTACTCCTAATTACACATGTACGCTATTGAAGCGATACAAAATGTCTCGATATGCCAAATACTTACAAACGCGGATTTTGTGTACTCTAAATGACAGCCAACACATACATATAAGTGACAACAATGTTGGCGCCTTAAATATTTACCTTTCGCACTCCGCAACTATTGCCAGCAATGGCGAGTTTGAACTGCAACTGGTTTCCGTTGGAGTGGCTCCTGTTGATGTGAATGACACAGAACCCAAAGGGAGCGGTGGTTGTCCCTGATCCAAATAACCGTTCCACACTATCAATATTGACAACAGTTTTTCGCAGTTTCGTAGTGTTGTCAACATGACTCCAAACGATTGCATGCATACCTGTACGTAGGCCCCACATTTGCATTGCACATCCAGCGGCCTACAAATTACACATGTCTACGGATTGTCAACATTAAGGTGTTGCTGGTATTTGTTGGCAAGTGTGCAAATGGCAGCAAGCATGGAGTATTAATACTTATGCTTCTACTAAAACAAATTATATAATGTAAATGAATACATATGTATGAATGCGTGTATGTGAAAAAAGTTATGAATAATTATGCGCGCACTTGATCAAACTACCTTCTAGCTACGCTGCCGAAATGTCCATGACGCATTTGTGAATTGCACACAACCGGCGAATTGAACCATTTTGAAATACGAGTATTTTTGCGCTCTAGAAAATAATTTATGCAACCTCACATACGCGGTTTTGCATTTTTTTGATACGCGGTTTTTTACCTGAAACGACGATATGAATATATATTCGGTAGCTACCGTATCGGTGCCGAAGAAAGCTTCATGACCACAAAAACCTGGCGTCTGACGCGCAAATTCAGCCTGTACGGCATGTACAGCTCTCTGATAAGCCGCTAACAAAAAGAGCAGTGGCGAGCAAGCTCTTTGGGGCTGCCCTAGAAACATGAACACTGTGCCGCGGGGTACGAAAATAAAGCAAAAATAAATAGAAATATAATTAAAAAAAAAATATTTTTCTTTTTAAAATAATAAAATCTAAAAATTAAAACAAAACTAAATTACAAAAACAAAAAAAAATTGAAAAACAAGAAAAAGGTGCTTAAAAATTAAGCGAATTAAAAAAAATTATTTCTAAAACAAAATCATTAAACTAGAAAAAAATTAAATTTTAAAAAAGGCAAACAAAAATTAAATATGATCATAAAAATTAAAATAATATTTTTTTTAAACAAAAAAATTAAAATCAAAAAGAAAATTAAATTAAAAATAAATAATATAAAAAAAAACTTTTTAATATACAACGCTTTTATAAATGGACTAAAAAGTAGAAAATAATATTTCTCAGTCCCAGTATTGTAAAATATAAAATATTTGCTTAAAAAATAGAAAAAGCAATGTGGCGTGCGCCTTGATGTTGTCACGGAAAGAGGAGGGATCTACAGTTTTGCGCCGACTCCGAACGGCGATTGTATTTTTATGAGAAGCTGTTTTTCACGGCAGAAATACACTCGAAGGTTTGCCATTGCCTGTCGAGGGTCGACCGCTGTTAAGAAAAAACCTTTTTTCTATATTTTTTTTTGCGATGTTGCTTTGACCAGTGCGGAGTAGAAGCGTGCACTGCTTACCACTACGGCGCCAATTAATACGTATCTTAAAATTTAATGACATAAAGAAATTTATATATTTTACAACGCATTTATCAACTTGCAATGTTTTCTCTCAATGTGAATAGTGAATGCGAGAGCTATTTTTCTAGGGCTTTTGTACTACACTAAAAAAAAAGTCTGCTAAATATTTTTCCCACAACACATGCTTTGATAACCATAGCCAAAGAAGGTAATTATAACCAATTCATATGTTGAGAGAAACTTAACTCTTTTCTCAGTGTAGAATAACAAAACTTTTCGAAATATCTTACCATCTGTCCTTCACTTTTCTTGCTAAAAACTTTTTCCTAAGTAGCTAAAGCTCTTAGTTATAACCGATCTCCAATAAGTTAGTCATTGCATGTACTCTAAATGAGCTAAAAAGGGCACATCTCACAGATAAGGCATGAATGACAGGAAACTGTATGGATAAAGAACTCTCACTCTCAACGCAGATATTCCATTATCACCTTGCAAATTCTTGCTCGAAAATAACTTGAAAAGATGAATACAATAATGGGTCAGCAGGGCTCACGTATAGGGTAGGGCAGCTCTACACATCTGACCGTAATTGCCAGTACCAGTGTGTTTTCCTGCCTGGTAGATACATATGTACATATGTTTCTATGTACATTAAGGTGGAGTAAAATTACACTTTTTTGTGAAAATCGCTTTGACATACCTGCGGGTATATGGTTGCTTTTCTTGCCCAGAAAAAATGTTGCAAAATATTAATTGCTTCCTCGTATATTTAGTGGTGCCCCTGACAGGGTTAAGTTTTGAAAAACGGACCAAACACTACTTTACAATTTTCACTCATATTTTTATTAGACATTTTTAAGCTAATTTGAGGTTTCTAAATACGAATTTGGTATCCATTTATTTTTTCAAAGAACGTTTTTCGATAACACTACTGCCTATAATTTTTAAAGAATTTTCGCCTATGTCTCAAACTTTTGTTTAAAAGACTAAAGGCCTATCAAATTTGTGGGGATTCGAATAAGTCTAAAAACACTTTTTAAAAAGGCCACTTAAAAACCTGTAACGATAAATAGAGTTGAACAACGCCGAGCCGGTTTGTCTCTAACAAAAAAAAAAAAAACTTGACAAGGGATAACGGAAATTCGTTCCAATATAAATAATTTTTGTTTAAAAATTTAATGTTCTCGGGGGCCTGTAGTTTTCTGCAGGTATGCCAAAGCGTAATTTCCCTCCACTTTAATGTACGTACATACATATGTATGTACTTAAGAATCCAGAATTGACACCAAAATCCCCGGATGTTACAATTAAACATAATTTATGTTTGCATACTTGTTTTTTCATTGTGCAGTGCTCAAGGCTGATGCCGTTTCGTTGTTGTTGTTGTTGTTGACAATGGTGGTATAAATGTCGGTTTTGGCAGGTTAAATGTTTATGGCGAGTTACAAAATGTGTAGGTACGCAATTCGTTTTCGTAAATCATTGGCTAGCCCGGCATTAACAACGCCGCAACATTTAAGCATTTTTTTTTATTCCCCTTCGAATAATAAAAGGATTAAAATACACCCGAAATCGTTGTTTGCCACTCGTGGCGCGCCTGTAACGTTCTTAGTAAATACTAATATCAATTGTACATTCATGGTACATATGTACATATGTACATATGTATGTATGTATGTATGTATGTAAATATGCGCGGTATGTTAATGTGGGCGTGAATGTGTTTGACGCAGTTTGTAAGCAAACGCTTTACTAGCCGTGTGGTAAGTTGGTGATGGTGTGCTGGTGTGCTGGTGCTATGCCCCTCGGGATGAGCAGCATCTGTGGCAGATTCGGCAGCTGTTCCCCTATGACCAATGAATGTATAATCAGTACAGTTAAACGCGTACATTGCCACTACGCCCGAATAGTCAACAACACCTTCTGGCATATATTTAGGAGTGCATGAGCTTGTGAGTGTGTGCGCGTTTGCGAAGGACATTGGAGAGTTGGCATGCGAAAATTATGTGAAATTGTCAAGTATGATTATTTCCGTTTAAATTGCGATTTAGCAACGTTTATCAGAGCGGCACAGTGCACATTCGATGCGTGAATACGCTAACACACCAATAAACACACGCTATAGGATAATTATGCAGCTATGCCTGTATGCGCTACCTATGCGTAGCGTGGTATGTAAACAGTAATATTTTATTGATATAAATTTGTATATTAACCTGCCACTCTTCCTGGCTGACTCATTAAAATCACAGTCGTCCGTTTGCTGCTAATTATGGCTTTCCTGTTCTTAAAACGTTTTTGGACAAAAATTGATATGACCTGATTGAATTAATTTCCGCTCGACTATCGTCGTTCCTTTACGCCCTCCATATTTTTCGATAGTTTTCCAAAAATCTTTTTCGCAGTAATGTAATATGTTGCGGCTCATGGCTTCTGGCTATTGCGTTGTGGGCAGTGTTCCTTCCCTCGTGAATGCACCTGTCGAGAATCCCCTTACTCCTGATAAAACGCTCGTTTTGGTATTTTTCAAAAGAAATCCTAGAGGCAAGACTCAACTCAGAAGTAGTCAGTCTCAGAAAGGCACTCTCAAGTACAGTTCGAATAGCAACAGGATGCTTGAAAACTCCTTAAGACACCTGGTATAAGCCCCGTTCCTATGTCAATGTGACATATCAGGAAATGAGAGGCAAAATATCCTGTATTTAATAGTTGCTCTAAAATTTATAGCTATGCCGAAAGTAAAGAATTCCTATTATCGGTTTTTGACGTATGTATCTATGTTTCGTGGACGCTTTACACTCGAACACTACAGTACTACTAACCTAAAGCCATTCCTAAATTGGCACGTCAAGCGTGCACATTCAATTTGGAGGAAGTATTCCACAATAAAACATCGCTAGCGACGCGCAAATGGAATTTTCATTTTTCACAGGGCGTTACGGCTAAAAGTTGAGTGATGAAGACAAAAGTGAGAAAGAGAGAGAGAGGACAAAAGTGAGAAAGACGAAATGACAAAAAAACGCTAGGAAATGAATCGGTTAGTTACCAAAGGGAATAAGCCAGCATTTTGTCGATATGACAATTTTGATGCAGTTCGGTTCATTTGACAGAGGTCTGTTGAACTGCATCAAATCTGCTATATCGTAAAAAGGCTGACTTATTCCCGTTGCTAATTAACCGATTCAAATGGGAAACCATCAAAAATTTGGCAGTTTGTACTTTTTTCACAACTCAAGGGAAGGTCCCATTTCTTCTCTGTGCCACAGTGATCACTTTTTTTCGGCTAAATTAAGGAATCTAAATATATTTTAACTTGGCAGCTATACTTGTAATTTAAAATAGATACTATTGTACTTTTCTTGCCAGCGCCCTTTTTAGTTTACTTTCACATTTGACATTTCTTAGATTCTTCGCAAGAATTAACTTCAGCACTAGGCTGGCCATTGAAAAGCTATCGGTTTTATTTGAGATTATATATTAATTACAGATTAACGAGGGTGGAATTTTGGATGACTGATCTGTTTTTTTAAATACAGATTAAGAGTTAAGCTCGAAAATGAAGATAATCGATGTATACATATGTATGTAAACGTAACTTAAAGCTGATAATTTACATTTTTTAGGTTTTTTTCAGCAGTAGTAATATGCAAGCCTACATACATATGTAAGCATGTATCAATTAGTTTGTATATAAATACTCACTGTATATGTACTATGTATATGGCGGGAAATTACTTCCGATTGAGTGTAAGTTCCCAAGGGGTACGTACTCATCGTCATACATATTGGGGTGTTCCATATTCACCTCTTTCGAAAACCGGTTTTCAAGTTATCTACAAAAGGGAAATTTTAAAAACAAATCGGTCCCCATTTACAAATTAAAAAAAAAAA
>NW_016167123.1:16368-22291 GCF_001687245.7 Rhagoletis zephyria | reverse complement strand
TAACTAATTCAAAAATTCTAGCGGCATATTTGTAGTCAAAATAATGTCTACTCCGAAGTTAGTTGCAGCTTTTTGACATTATTTTCAAGGAAATATCTGTCGAAAAAGCTGCAACTAACTTTATAGTCGACTTTATGTTGCCTACGAATATGCCCCAAAAAATTTTATAAACTTTTCATACCAATTATAAACATTGTAATTAAAATTTCTAGAAAGGGTTTTTGTAAATTGCAACTTTGAAAGAAAAAGCAGTATAAAACTTCTGCTCTCAATATAAGCAGCGGCAGAACACCACATCTAATATGAAATTATAACTTTTAGAAATAGATATAGATTAAAGCAGTTGACTAGAACTTCTATGTTTCTTATAATCAATTTCTATTTGCAAAAGTTCTAATTTCATCTGAGCTTCTTTTACTTCGAGTGTATGCTTTTCTTTCGCCATTGCATGCTTGTCTACCGCCCTTTTGTTTTCTTCCTCCCAAAACAAATGATAGGAATCGGGAATGGTCTTATTTTTTTTCTGCTCTGATTTGACCTCCAGCTTATTAGCTTTTTTCGTCCGCAAACTAGTTGGATTCCATGAGCTCCAATCAAGTGTATTTTCCTGAAACAGTTTATATACACATATGTATATTAGGTAAAATTAATGGAAATACACTATAATATTATATTACAATCTCTGCACCCTCAATAATCTCCACATCATTCGCTGTTTGACTTGGCATAGAGTCGTCCAAAGATTGTTGTTGTAGAAACCGTGCTTTTCCAAGCGAGGGGTTGAGGCGTATATCAATGTTTTGGTCTTTGATCGGGCTTTCCTTGATTGTTTCGGTAGTGCAGATCCCCATTAATATCGTCCACATATTCGATTTCTTGAAAGGCTGAAATCATATACACATGTAATGAATATACTAGGGCTGAATGGAGGATATTGTGGAGATGGTCTTGGATTTGCATTTGCAAAATATGTGAGTTACGCGGTTTTGCAGACGATACGCGGCTTTGTACTTTAAACGGCGAAATGCAAAATCACATCCACAAGATTCTGAACAGCGCAATTGTCTTTTTAGCTCAGCACCAGATGGAAATCAAGCACAATTTTTAAGTTTTATATTTGTTTTTATCGCCGATGTTTTGACCTCAATTTAAGATCATCCTCAGGACTTGAAAACATCATTATGTATAAAAGCATTCATATGCACATGTTTATAAGCATTAAAAATAGCACAATTTGTTGAGTGTATAACTATGTATGTATTGTCACCTTACCTTTTGTTTACAAAAGCCGACCTACCTAATGTCCCAAATAAATGCACTTACCGTGCGCAACAACAACACAAGGGGGCCAAACGAAATAAACAAATGCACGCACAAAAGGGAGATGACAAGAAAAATTCCAAGCAACCGGCTGGCTCAGTGGAGACGGCGGGGTTGCTTGCAAGGGACAATATACACGCAATCCAAATACCCAACAAACAAAATCTAGCCAGGGACAACAACGACAAAAATACCAAACGGCACCAACTAATATATATATATATGTACGTAGTAATAGGGTGGGTCGAAAATTTTAGCTAAACAGAAAATTTTTAAACACGAAGATTTAAAAAGACAAAACCTTGTTTTTGGGGCGCACCCGAGGTGAGGTCCAACCAAAAGGTTACGAACCCTCTCGCACTACCGCCCGTGCTGCCGGGGATATCTTTAACCCGCCTGTATGACTGGGCTCAGGGTGCAGGATGCTAAACAGGATCGGAAAGGGAAACACAATAAGAGGAAGCCTGCCGACAACAATAACGCCTAAATACACAACACAACAAAAGAAAACGATACTTATCGGCGGTCGGTGGGCGTTCCGACCGCAGGGGTGCTCCTCGGGGATATGGCTCCCAAATCCGGTGCCGACTTCACCACGCCTCGACTGGCGCTGCTCCTCGAAACTAATCGCTGCTGCTACTGCAATCTAAGTGCCTCGCCTGGCACTTACCGAACTTTTATTCAATTTTAAACACCTCGCACCAAACAGATCCATCTAATTTTACTGGGCCACTATGTATAAAAGCACTCGCGCTCGCAATAAGGGTCTTGCCTTTCTCAAAGCTCGCCTAGAACTGCCCCGGCACGCAGTCGCGAACCAGGCCGCAACCTACGCACCGGTACGCAAACCGTTGGAGTGTCAGTGCCGGTGTTGTTGGTGCCCGATCAATTGGCGCCGGCCCGATCATTCTAGAAGCGAATTGGGCGCGGTCGCCACCACGGCGCACACAAACAACACCATGGACTTGCCATTGCCATCATACAGCGGACAACAAAAGTGCCGCAATAGGTGAGAGCAAAGGCGACACCCCTACTACGGTCTTTCGCGTCATCTCTCATTCCTACATTCTTACCCTCGGTCGGCACCGTTTTTGGGCGGAGTGCCCTAATGGAGACTTTTCCCCTTTGCGGTGGCGCTCCACCGACAAACAACTATTTCGTTCAACTTGAGCTCATTCTGCTATTTATTTAGGTATGTACATACATATGTACACTTGAGTGTCGGCAGACTTCACTCCTATCGGCTGGAGTGAAAGGAAATAGGTAAATAGAACAAAGGGGAAACAAATGTTTATTTTGTTGCGGCCAGTACGCGACAACCCCACCCCTTCCTCCTTAAAAAGAAAGCTTGCCTTCTTTTGTGAAATACCTATCTCCTAACTGTTCCTATATGGTCTTAACTCCTTCACGTTCCATGTCCATTTATCTTTGCCTGACTCGTCTACCAGGACATAAGTCCATGGCGACACCTTCTTCTTCACTATAAAAGGTCCTATATATTTCGGCGCTAACTCCGCCGCGTAGTAATTTGCTGCATCAGATAATACAAAATTTTTCCTCCAAACTAACTCTCCTGGCATATATTGCACATCTCTTCTCCTAAGGTTATAATTTCTTGCTAACTTGGCACTGGCCTCCTCTAATCTCACTCTAACGCTAGACCTAATCTCTTCGAGTCTCTTTGCTCTTTCTTTACAATTAATTCTCTCCTGCTCTCCTAATGACTCGATATATCTCCTACTGCCTTCCAACGCCATTTCCCTACCAAAATTTACAAAGTATGGCGTGGCACCTAACACTTCATGCTGCGCTGTTCTAATACAGCACGCTACCTTTGCTAATTGCTGGTCCCAACTCCTTTGGTTATCCGCTACGTAAGCCCTAAGCGTTGTCTTAATTATCTGGTTTATCCTTTCGGCCGGATTAGCTTGCGGGTGATAGTGGGCGGTGTACCGGATTTGGGCACCATACGCACCGCAGAGCCCCCGCAGTTCGCGATTCCTGAACTGGGGTCCATTGTCGCAGACCACCGACCGAGGGACACCAAACAAAAGAAACACCTGATCCTCTAAGATTTTACAGACGCCCTTCGCCGTGGCAGTCCGTAAGGGAAACAACAGCGGAAACTTCGAAAAGTAATCCACGACCGTTAAAATATACTGGTAGCCCTGTGTCGACTTCACCATGGGCCCTACCAGCTCAACACATATCATTTCCCAAGGCTCGATTGCCTTGGACCTCTCAACAAACCCCCCAGCTGGCTGTGTGTTATCAGGCTTCACCTGTTGACAAATCTTACATTTTCGAACATATTTCGCGATATCCGCCTTCATCTGCGGCCAATAAAAATTTTGTGCAACCCTAGCGAAAGTTTTCCGGATGCCCATGTGACCGGCCAACTGGTCATCATGACTTTTACTGAGAATCTCAGCCCTCTCCTCTCGACCAACAACCTTTTTCCAATCCAAAGAATCACCGTAAATAGAGGGGAATTTGGACTTAACGAATTTGTAGAGGCAGCCGCCTTCTACTCTCCACGCTGGGTACGATAAGGGTCTCTTTTCTACAGACCGAATCATCTTCGACAACCAGGGGTCACTACTGGAAACTTCAGCAACAGGCACACTACGGGACAACATATAAAATTTTGATTTTCATGGTTTTTTGTTATATAATGAGCTATACTGTTACAGAAAAACTAACTGATACCCGCGACTGCGTCTGCGTAGCTTACTACTTTTCGATATACCCTTCTGACAGTTGATTCAGTCAAGTGACACTTTGACTAGTTTTGGCTATTTTTCTTTTATTTATAAAAGTTTAGCACTTTACCTATCCAGCGGCACATAAGTCCACATTTAAAACTTCGTACAAAGATTATCAAAATTCAACCTGGTGGTGTCAATCTGGTGTCTGTCAAAAATAGATGTAACATCTGAACTATGTTGCCAATATTAATGCTTACTCAGGTAGCTGGCTTATTAAAATTGAACTAAGTCGAACCATAAATATGGATTTTCTGAAAATTATTATATTGATATAGATATAGTACGCCGAAGTTATTTATATATTTTTTGGGTGCTCATAAATAACTTAGAACCAGTATTTATATTATTTAATCTTTTTTTAGTAGTAATGATCTCATATGCAGTGCTTATCATGAGTGCCGTATACTCACATATTGACAAGATTTTACCTTTTTTTATGAGAGTATATTTTATTCTTTAACAAAAGCCATATGAATGCAAAGTTTAATGGCCTTATTCATAAAAAATAAAGTAGGTTTAAAGAGCTTTATAAATTGACGTTTTCATACATTTTTCAATTTATAAACCTTTTGTAAAACTACTTTATTTTTTATGAATAAGGCCATAAATCTTTGTACATTAAAAAAAGAAATCAACAAACTTTCTTAAAAATTTAATTATCTACAAATATGTAGATAGTGAAATTTTGTCAATATGTGAGTTTCGTATATATATTAAAAAAAATTTATGAGCACCATTTTAGATGAAACACATTTTTGTAATTTTTAGCTTCTACTAAGTGTAAGTACTTTAATTAATATTCAATATATAATGTATTGTACATGAATTCCTGTTTTGTTAATAAAAAAGGAAAATTACAATGACATGAAATTTATTTGAATATGATGAATATACACTCCGTTGCATACAAAGTACTTATGTTCTAAGTGGTTTTATATCGACGGCTGAGTGGAAGACCGACCTATCTCGGCAGTCGGTTTGAAAACGCCATACCTCAAAAAAACTTTTCAAGAACTCCCAAATTCAGAATTCGATTGAAGAACGCCCTATCTTAGAATTTGGTTCAAAAACGCCCTATCTCAGCTGAAAGTATATTGAAAATATGTCGAGGTAGGATATTTAAGAATCGGCAGCGTGCTTGTAATAAATTCTAAAATAGGCCGTTTTGAAAAGTTTTCTGAGTTAGGGCGTTTTCGAACTGTCTGCCGAGATAGGTCGATCTTCCACTCAGTCGTTGATATGGAAGAAAATGCCTAGCACTGTCAACAAAAACTACGATTGTTAATATGTGACGACTTTATATTACGCAACGGGTGTATGTATGTATGTAGACATTTCCTTACAACCTGAAATATAACAAAAAATACATTAAAAAATAAACTTATGCATTTGACAATGTTCTTGTGGCTTATTAACATTTTATTTTTAATATTGATATTGAGCTTTGTCCACGATTATGTTTATTATTATTTTTTCTAATAAACATAATCGTGGTACAAAGCTCAATAACAATAATTAAAAATAAACTTGTGCATTCTTTTTAATTAACCAACCTTGAAAAATAATCTCTGATTAAACTTGATCTTATATCAGCGTTTTCTTGCACCTCAGCTATCCTTTCGTCTGCATGAACGGGTCTATCTGCTGGTTCGCCAAAGTTAAAGCCTTCTAATTCATTTGGGTTAGCGTCTTTGTTCTGAATAGCAATATTATGCAACACTCCACAGGCAACAATAACGTTCATGATTGTGCACTGTGAAAGTCTTAATCCAAGCGATAACACTGGAAACCGGCGCTTCCATACTCCAAAGCACCTCTCAATACAATTCCGAGTA
>NW_016167123.1:7828-15213 GCF_001687245.7 Rhagoletis zephyria | reverse complement strand
TAGAATGTTCCACAAAGAGAAACGTCAAGTTGGATGAACACTGCGAACAGCGGGAGAAAGAGAATGAGCGATAAACTTCAGAATGTTCTAGAGTTGCCATAAGTGCCCGCGCAGGTATATAAGGGCGCCGCCACAGCGAGGTGAGTTAGTTACAAGTCAGCAAGCTACAAGTAAAGTGAGCAGAGAAGCGAGTTGCGAATAAGCAAGCTATAAGTTTAATTGTGCGTAACAAGTTCAGTAAAGCGTTGTAATTGCTTTAACAAGTATTGTAAAGTGTTTTTACTGTATTAGCAAGTATTGTAAATTGTTTGTTGTACAATAAAGTAAATTGTACTACAATTTGGTCATCGTTAGCATTTATTTAACAATCCAGCGATACGAGCCCGAGTATATTTGGGAAATCCCTCAAGGTTTCGAGGATAATCGTATCACTTTTTATAATCAAGACGTTGCCATTTTTAACTTTATTTTCTTTTTCGAGGCATTTTTATAATCAGGCAATATTAAATAAGATTTTTTCACTGTCGAATAAATAGTGAGTTAGGTATTTGCAAATTATTTTTATTTGCAAATAGCTTACGTATAAACGTGGTATTAGTTTACTTAATCTAAGTTTAAACTTGCACTGTAAACTGGCGCTTAGGCGGTTATTGTATGAACCAAAAATCCAAGATCACGTAAGAACGCGACGTTGTATTTGTAACTGGTTTTGAGAAAAAAGTTTGCAAAAGCGGGTTCGTCAGCTGAGCGTTTGTTTACATCACAAGCGCCACTATTTTACACTTTTATTCAAGTAAAGAAGAGTTAACTCAACATGACAACACATTTTAAAGCATTTTGATGCATCATTTTACCTAAATTGTGCGTTTAAAGTGGCTGACAATAATTTTGGCTAATTTTGGTTTTCGTTGTTTTCTTTGCTTTGTTTACTTTTCGCTGGTTTTCCATTGAAACAAGATGGCGTAGAACCCGCTAAAAAATATCGACTTTTTTCACTCTCTTGTTCTTACGTGATCTTGTGTCTTTCGTTCATGCGGTTATTGCTTATGACCACAGATATAGTATATATATAGTATATATATATAGTGTATAGTAACTTCTCCAGCGAAAAATTGCAGTGAGAGCGTAAAAGCAAAATAGAGCGTAAACTTGAGAAGAGAAAACTAGCAGAAACATTTATTGAACACAAAACTAGTAAACACTTGCAAGTGAAATGTTTTGATATTCTGCTGTAAACATTTTACTATTTATAAATCAGTTTTAAACTCTTTGCTTTACACACAAGCACTTAAACAGTCCAGCACATCATTAATATTTTGATTTCCACTCATTTAACTTTTGTTTACGCTCAACCAATTCAACAAATGGCAGCTTTTGTCATTAATTCTTGTTCTTCTTCTGTTAGTAAAAATTTCACTACCAAGAATTTATTATGCTCTCGATGAGGGCTCTGTTGCAAATTTGTTGGGTTATTATACGCTTTTCCAGTAAAAATTTGCAGGTTCCAGTACAAATTAGTACTGACTATTTGTTATTATACAAACCTATTAGGTTCATTATCTTTTTGGACTAAAATCTGAAAAGTGTCAAAATGCCACAGCGTAAGCAAAATGCGGCCACTAAAAGAGAATAACCGGAAAAAGTAAAGGAACGCAAAAAACCAAATTTTTAGTCCAAACAATGGCACCAACAAAACTAACGTCAAATAAAAATAGAAATGTATGTACAAAACACATTCACACAAGCACAATCACAATAAACACTTACTATATCAATTATTTTTTGCCTCCTTCCAATTTCAATTCACTTTTTGGATTATTATCACTTTTTGCGTATTCTTTAATTTCCGTTAATTTAAATTCAGTTGAGTTTGACACTTTTCAAGATTTTGCCAGCAAAAATTCGTCTGACTAAATCTGAGCACTTTGGACTGAGGAGAGCCACTCTCACTGAGTGTTGCTCTCTCATTTTTGCTGTCATTTTCGAGTTAAGGAACGCTTTTTGGACTAAATCTTTTTGGTCTAAATAAGGAACGCAACTATTATGACGAAGGTTTAATAAGGGTCTTCCCTTAAACTCGTTAAAGCCTCGTAAACCTCGTAATGCTCGCAAATTTACGAGCCTCGTAAAAGAACAGTCAAAATTTGTATGGAGCTCTATTTAAGAGCCCCTCGTATTTTAGCCAAGAGTGATAGAGACAAGATGGCGGAATGTAATCGAAAATCTACGAAACAAAAATTGCTTCACCAAATCCAGGTTTAACTGTCAAACAGTCACTTTAGGCACCTATTTACTCCTTTTCGCAAAGGGGGCGTTCCCATAAGAGCCTTTACGAGTTTAAGGGAATCTGCTAAGGGCCGGTTGTTCAATGTCTGGTTATCACTACTTGCCGGTTAAACATCATTATCGACGTTTTCGACATCATGCATATAACATGTGATCGATAAAGCAGTCGTTGTATATAACCAGAGCTTCTACCTCCGATTAGTGCTAATCATACATTGAACAACCGGCTCTAAGACTATGTTCAAACAGGCCAATTAACTGAGGCAATTAAACTTTAAATTGCGGTATTGAGTTTGGTGCTCACACACACGTCAGCTGCCCAATTAGCGATACGAAATCAGCAGTTGGATTACCTACAGTGATGGAAAAGTTGTTACAATCGTACCTTTATTTAGTTTGAAAGTACATCCGGTACAAACACACAATTTTAGGTAACGTAGCCAAATAGCTTCTCAGGAAATCAGTTCTTATTTTTACTGACATTTCAATGCATTTTCTGGTGCGGGCAATTGGTCTAATAGCTTCCCTCCTTTGTGAAGAGGCATACAAATGATACAGAAGGGTTGTCAAAGTAACGCAACTGTAGTTGATTTCGCCAGATAGATGCAAAATGCAACTAGGAGGAAAGTGATTCACCTTTTCTACAACATAGTTTTGTCTCGCGCTGCTCCAAGAGATTCTTCACATAGCCAAAAATGTGTTTAATGTGAATACAGAAGTTGATATGGCATCGATGGGAATTGTTACCTCCTATTTTTCTTTATATCTAAATCATATTTACTTTTTAGGTACATCTATCTACTTTTAGGTAAAGTTTCCGTAAATTTGGTACAATTTTATAACTCAATTTTCTATCCCTGATGGAATATCAGCTGTAAAAGAGGACCAGAAACAAACAGCTGATTGCTCTTTGTTCAATAAACATACCTCCAAGTCAAAATAAAACATACCTAGTAGGGTTGCATAGAGAATCAGACACAAATTGATTGCCAATTAATTATTCATTGGCACTTAATAATTTGAATTTTCGTATGATAAACTGTGTAACAATTAAGGCTTAAATTGGTGAAAAGGATCTTAATTGCCAATAAGGTGCCTGTTTGAACATAGTCTAAATGCATGATAAAAACATTAGAAGGTAAAACTATTTTCTCAATTCGTCGGCCATGATTTTTTCTGACGCTTGCAAACATTTTAAAATCATATAAAATTGAAAATAAAAAACTGAAATGGTGCAAATTGTTGTTGTTTGAGATTAAAAATGAGAATGTTTGTGTGACCTTGAGTTCGAATTTTAAGATTATATTACTGGCAAACGTCACAATGCCTCTCAATGATTTTACCTTGTAATGTTTTTATCATGGTCTAAATATATCGAATCGTTATCGGGTACCGGAAAGGAAGTATTGGGTACCGATAATTTCTTCAAGTATTGGGTACCGAGTTTTGGGTACCGGCAAATCAGCACATCACTAATCGTTTGGTTTTAATTATAATTTTAATAATGGAGAGTGAAGGAAATATTTGCCAAGGAAACAATGAGCCAATGGCTAAAAAGATTAAAACAGAATGGGTTAAAAGTTACTCCGACAAGGCTTTGCTTATGATGGCTAGAATGGGTTACGAAAAAGACAAAGGTCTCGGAAAACAAAATCAAGGCCGTCTAGAGCCAATCATAGCTGTACAACAGGACGGAAGAAAGGGACTGGGTTTAAAAGCAGATGAAAACAAAATTTCTTTAGAGTCCTGGGACACCACCTGCGAGGTAATAAACTTGCCTGAGAAATGGTCGTGGATTACAAACAATGATCCTGTAGATTGGGCATTTGACGAAATCGATAACCCCATTGTCTTAGGCCCCCGGAAGCAAACTATTGAAGATGAATGTTTATATTGTGATCCAGGTATTTTGAAAAATATATTAGAAGCTAAAACGGAATTTGATAAATTAAATGACAACGATTTGCGGCGGGCTCGATCACGTTCAAATCCTTTTGAGACTATACGCAGTTCGATATTTTTAAATAGAGCAGCTGTTAAAATGGCAAATATTGACTCAATGTGCGATTACATGTTTACAAATCCTAGGGATAAAGATGGCTCTTCCATACTAAACAAAAATGAGCTTCTGTATTTCGCTGATATTTGCGCAGGTAAGATTTAGGGGAATTTCGGCTATTTTTACCTTCCTCTTATTAGCTCGGGATGTAACTATGTAATATTGATGCGCCTAAAAGATGAAGCGATTTCTATTCTCAAGTTTCACATGAACCAAAAAGACAAGATCACGCGGGCAGGAGAGTAGCCCGTTAGAATCGCATTAAGGAAAAAAGTTGAACGATTTTGACATTAGCCGTTTATTTACATTTCTTCGTTGTTTACAATTTGGTGGTGGCTTTTTACTGCAATTTTCTTCATTTTCGCTTGTGACAACGTGTGTACACATAAGATAAAGAATAATTTAACACAACGGCATGATTTTTAGAAGAATTTGCATAATAAAAATGATTTTTCATGCGTTCAACAATTTCGCGGTTTTCTCCGTTCTTTTCGTTGTTTACTTCTTACAGCAAAGATGGCGTCGAGATTTCGGCAGCTAGAAAATAACTTTTTTCGTTCTTTCCGTCCCGCGTGATCTTGTGCCTTTCGTTCATGCAAGTTTCACACCTGATGACATNTTTTTTCGTTCTTTCCGTCCCGCGTGATCTTGTGTCTTTCGTTCATGCAAGTTCACACCTGATGACATTACGAATGGCAATTATAATAGGGAGGTTTTAGTTTTTTAAACTATAATTTTATTATGGGAACATTTTAGTTTGGCATCCTCAGATTAAAAAAAAGGTGGCTGTTGGCGGGGGCAGTGGTGGGTAGGGGGAGTTCTCCTGATTGCAAATATGTATATACTTTTAGCCGCCGGAGGCTTATAGTTTTTAAGTTANTTCACACCTGATGACATTACGAATGGCAATGATAATAGGGAGGTTTTAGTTTTTTAAACTATAATTTTATTATGGGAACATTTTAGTTTGGCATCCTCAGATTAAAAAAAAGGTGGCTGTTGGCGGGGGCAGTGGTGGGTAGGGGGAGTTCTCCTGATTGCAAATATGTATATACTTTTAGCCGCCGGAGGCTTATAGTTTTTAAGTTATTTGTTGTTAGAGTTTGTAAATTGAACTAACCTCTCGGGGCTATTTCACACAATAAACACGATACTTACGTACACACTTGGGGAAAATAGTTGCATTAAAACCCCACACAATGAAATAAAAACATATTTTTTACATTTATGTTGTATTTTTTATAAATTTAGTATGTTTTTAAAATTATCACGCACTTATACTATATGTATACGCACATTATGAATACAGAACTGTTGATTCAATCATGGTTTCACACTAGCTTTGTTTCTTAACATAATTATCACAAATTATCGCTAATTTATGCTGCAAAGCGTTTCTTAACCCAAAAAACTAGCAGACTCTAGCAGCACTCTATCGTTCTTACGCTCTTCTTTTTTTGGCTCTCCTGCTAATTTCTGCCGGTAAAATTTTTACTAGCAGAAACTAGCAGCTGTCAAAATAGATAAACGAAAATTCGCGCCAAATATTTTCACTAGTCAAATACACCGATCAGATGATTACTTGCTAGTTTCTGCTAGTCTTGCGTTTCTTTAATTCGTTATTTTGCTCTCTGTGAGCGTAATCCTTTCAATTTTCCCATTCTTCTTGATAATTATCTGCTAGAAAAGAAAAGAAACAAAGCCACTGACATTAGAAGAGTGCTTCCACATCTAGAAAATAACAATTAAAGAGTTTTTATCATAAACCAATAATAACAGATCTGACCGGTTGAGAAGCCATTTGTAATAGGAGCGTTCCTTATCTCCCAGAAATAGTCAGAAAAGTCCGAAGTAGGCAGTTTTAGTCCAAAAAGCGTTCCTTAACTCGTAAATGACAGCAAAAATGAGAGAGCAACACTCAGTGCGAGTGACTCTCATCAGTCCGAAGTAGTCAGATTTAGTTAGAAGAATTTTTGCTGGCAAAATCTTGAAAAGTGTCAAACTCAACTGAATTTAAATTAACGGAAATTAAAGAATATGCAAAAAGTGAGAATAATATAAAAAGTAAAAAAGTGAATTGAAATTGGAAGGAGGCAGAAAATAATTGATATAGTAAGTGTTTATTGTGCTTGTGCTTGTGCGAATGTGTTTTGTACATACATTTCCATTCTTATGTGACGTTAGTTTTGTTGTTGCCATTCTTTGGACTAAAAATTTGGTTTTTTGAGTTCCTTTACTTTTCCTGTTGATTCTCTTTTAGTGAGCGCGTTTTGCTTACGCTTTGGCATTTTGACACTTTTCAGATTTTAGTCCAAAAAGATAAGGAATGAACCTAATAGCAATTGAGAAAAAAATCTGTGACGTTCGTAATTTTGAAGTTTGCTATTTCTGTTTTGCTTCTTTCTTTATGTGTTTATTTGTCGGTGGTTTATCTCAGTGATTTTTAAGCGATTTTCAATAAAGTTTTTGTGCAAATGTAATTAGATGCCGTTTTGTGTTCTAATACTAATACTAATATTAATACTAATACTAGTTCGCATCCCTGCAAGAAAGATACTGGTCAAATGATTAGTAAAATGACCTGGAGCCATGACTGAAACTTTCCGTATTTTTCCCATCACATTCTTAAGGGCATCGGTAGATTTTGTGACCGTTTCTTTCTTTATGTTCCCCTACGTGTGACTTTACATCTCGGCATAATGACTTCGCGTGAGCGGGGTTTCGGTTCCGCCACGTTAAAACCCCGCCCAATGAAAAGAAGCAAACAGCCTCGGATGAGACCCCCTTTTTCTGATGACGACCACGGCAAACGTATAAAGGACTATGATTTAAGGGTATGCACCTGGAATATCCGGACCCTTAATGGGGAAGGTGCCTCTGCCCGGCTGGTTGATGTCCTCGGGAAGACAAAGGCTGACATCACCGCCATCCAAGAAATGCGATGGACGGGGCAAGGTAAAGTAAGCGTGAAGCCTTGCGACGTCTACTACAGTTGCCACGTAAAGGAGCGCAAATTCGGTGTTGGATTCGTGGTAGGAGA
>NW_016167123.1:0-1546 GCF_001687245.7 Rhagoletis zephyria | reverse complement strand
AAAAAACTGTTGTTCTATAAACAGGTAATATAATATACAGCAAAAGCAATACTTACAACCGCGTCCTGGTAGGTTGTATCATGGAGCTTCTCCTCCATGTCAAAAACGGCGTCAATGGACATCATAGGCAGGATGTCGTTGAGCTCGTTATGGAGATCCTCTCCAGTCTCTCCACTTATTTTGCATATAATCTGATGCACCTTTTTGGTGAGCACTTTTGTCTCCCTAACGGCTTTATGATGTGCCAACATGTCAGGTTTTTGGATCATCTAAATTGTATAAATAACATACATATGTACACAACTAAATATGTTTTTCTCAACACATGATTTGGTTATAGCTACATTGTTTGGTTATAGTTACCAAATCATGTGTTGAGAGCAATATATTTAGCTGACTTTTTTCGGACTATATATTGAAATAAATACAGGGTCCGGGAAAGTGGTCCTAGATACTTAATGACATTTTTATTTAGGTAATTTCTAATTAATGAAATGGGAATGACTTGATGAATGAGAAATGACCTATATAATAAATGTCCTTAAATATCTAGGATGACTTAGCCGGTAACCCTGTACATAAATGAACAAAATGAGAGGAAATTACATACATTATCTTCTATCTTGTCCATCCGGGCCTCTAGGTCACACTGCTTACTAAAAATGTGATGCAACATCTCCAACAAATGGTTTTCATTTTACCTTTATTAGGATTCGACACCGGCGGAGAACAATCGGTTAACGGAGCACTCTGGTCCAATTGTGAATTCAAAACTTAAAATAGATTTCATTAGTACACTTAGTTAATATTTATCTTAATCACAATTTATGAGAAGCAAAGTTGAAATGGGAGGAAAGTTTCACCTTCTTCCTTGCTCCCATTGATGTGGAGGCCACCGGTTCAGAATCCCCGAAAATAATGGAATTTATTTCCGCTTTGTCCATGTCCCTAACGGGAATTTCATGTAAATTATTGAAAACAAAAAAAAATTATTAGTAGTATAAGACTTAGAATTTTAATATAAAGCAATTTAATCAGCCTTATTATGAATTTCATGTGAACAAATATTCCCAAAAATTATAGCAAAACAAAAACAATTTTTCCCAATTTGTTTTTGTTTTGCCTGTTAAACGTTTTATTCACATGGAGTTGGCGATAAGGCTGAATGAAACATAACTAGTTCGAAAAGTCGTGAAAGAGGTGGTGAAGAAGGGGAATTAAGATAAATTTATTTTCAAATGGAACACAAAAATATTTGTACTTAATAACACTTTTGGAAATTTTTGTTTTTTCGTTACACAGTCCACTTGCAAGTAAAATACCAAGAGAAGAAAAAGATTCAAAGGGTTCATTAAAGTAATTACTTAATTCTTTAAAACTGTATCCAATTACTATCTCTTCTCTCGATTCCAAACGCGACTCTATAACTTTAAAAGGTCCTGTGATTTCGCTAAAACAAAACGAGCCTTTCTCTTTCTTAGGATTAATCGAAAATTTTCCAATTTTTAATTGCTTTTGTTCTAAACTTTTTCTTTCCTCGAGTCTT
>NW_016167122.1:3859-22293 GCF_001687245.7 Rhagoletis zephyria | reverse complement strand
ACGGACCGAGGACGGATCCTTGAGGAACACCTCTGGTAACGACATAATCTTTCGTACCTGCATCAGTACCATAATAAAGAACTCTATTACATAGATAGCTACTTATTACGTTTAGCAAATATACCGGGGTGCTGATCGATTTCAGCGCACTAATAATATGCGGCCAGCCTAGTGAGTTGAACGCATTCTTAACATATAGGGTTACTACCGCGCAGTATTCTTTTAAGCCGGTTTTCCAGCTTTGCTTCTTCGGCTATGTCAGTGACTCCACGTATTGCGTCGATTGTTGACCTACCTTTTCGAAAACCAGACTGTGCATCAGACAAACAATGCGTAGAATCAATATGCTCCCATAGACGGTCACAGATGATACGCTCCATCAACTTACCTAAAGCATCAATCATGCACAGGGGTCTATAAGAGCTAGGTTCCCCCAGCGGTTTGCCAATCTTTGGGAGTAGGTCCTCCCATCCCAGTAGCCCTTTTCCATCTATTCGGAAATATAACGTCTTGGAGGCATCTATTAAAAACTTCCGAAAATGCTGATGGGGTTGTATCCACTGCCGCTTTAATGGCAATATTTGGAAAACCATCACGACCGGGGGCCTTGTTGTTTTTTAATCGTTTGGCCGCACTTTCAATTTCCTCCTTCTTTGCAGGAGGAACACAGGCATTTGTCATAGCATCTATTGACGCTGGCAATGGTTGGGGATCCGTCCGCGGAAAAAGAGTCTCTACTATTTCTTTAAGCAACGTCGGGCATTTTGGCATCTGCATTTGGCTAGCTTTGAACTTTTTCATTACTACTTTATAGGCGCCGCCCCAAGGATACTCATCAATTTCATTACAAAGTTCCTTAAAACAATCTCTTTTGCTAGTTTTTATAGCATCTTTTAATTTTTTTCGCAATGATTTAAAACTATCCTTTAGTTCATCCGACCTTATTCTTTGGAATTTTCTTCTAGCTTTATTACATTGTGACCGTAACGACGCTATTTCAACCGTCCACGAGTATACGGGTCTCCGGTCGTTTCTGTGGACCTTTCTACTCATAAAAGAATCGTATGCCTTGATAAGACCTTGAGTGAGGGCTTCTGACAGGATTTCTGCGTTCCCCTGCAAATTCATAACGCTGCTTATTTCGCTAATTACTAATTTAAACATATTTATACCAAATGATTTTGTGCACCAACTACTTACATTACTTTGGACGTTTTGGCGAGACACTGTAACTGTACTTTCTATTTCAATTATTATAGATAAGTGGTCGTTGTGCGTATACCTTTCGCTTAGCTTCCACATGGTTTTTGTTACCAGCGATTGACTACAGAAAGTTAAGTCAATAATGGAGCCTCTGCCGTTTTTCTCAAACGTGTTTCTGTTGCCTGTATTCAACAGAAGCAGGTCCAGTGAAGCAAATGCTCTTAGCAAGGCATGACCTCGATTACTTGTTCTACTGCTGCCCCATTCTAAAGCCCAAGCATTGAAATCTTCAGCTATTATTTTTGGAGAATACAATTCAAATTCCTGCTGACTGTGGCTCGGTGGTGCATAGCAGCTGTAAATATAGATCCCGTCGATCTTTGTCTTAACAAAAAACTCATGACTGCTAGGTTTGCCACTAATACCTTTTTTCCGCAAATCCATATCGCGGCCTTCCGTTTGTGATTAGAGATCCAAGTACCTTGGTTAGGTTTCTTGTACTGTTCACTTAGAATTGCTACATCATTGCTTTCCGCAATAATTGTATGACAGAGCAGCTGCTGGGCAGCTTCGTAGTGGTTTAAGTTTAGCTGCAGCAACTTCATATCTTTGCTCTTTTTTTTAACGCACGCTGAAAGAATGGACACTGCTTGCCACCAGCAATATGGCTTTTATTTATCTGCGCACTTGTTTTACACAGCCCGCATGAGGGTACACTGTTGCATTGCTTGGCATTATGGCCTTTCTCGCCGCACTTAAAACACCAACCACTGCGGTCTTCATTTGTGCAGTCTCTCGCTTGATGACCAATATCCAGGCATCTGTAACAACTGGTCAGAGTCGTCTTTTCACGAATGCGACATACCGACCACCCAATCTTAATTTTCTGAGCTACTATAATCTTTTTCGCAACGAACTGTGGTAGCGAAAGCGAAGCTATTTGAGTTCCTGAGTATCCGATACGGAGAGATTTGATCCAGGTTAATTCGAAGGTTTGAATCGACGTTATTGTGTCGAGGTTACCTTGGATAGAGCTTTTATTTCCGCTTCATTTCCCACAGATTTTGCACACCCTTCTTAAAAAGTTCTGTCTTTTCCTCGTGTACATGATTGAGTTCGAGCAGCATTTCTCATTTTATAAAAGGGTAGCTTTAGACTCAGAGCTTTAAGCTGAGCGCTGGAAGCTCAAGCCGAGAGCTTTGAACTGAAGCTTTCAGTCGCTTTAAGATATAGCTATTTAAAGCTTTTAATCTTAGGTCAACGCTTTAAGTTCTGCACACAGCAAACAGCTCACAGCTGTCAAAATCAGCTGTTTGGCCGGCGCCAAAAGGGATCACCTTTGCTTAGTTTGTATATATATACTTATATAATAAAATGCAAATTACATACCTTGATAGTGATTCACACCATTAAAAACACAGGCACTATATAAAATAAGTTAACCCTAAACTTTTGATCAAATTTTTTGCTTTATAAGCACTTTACACACTGCAAAACTCGAAAATTAAATCAGCGAGAAAAAATTCGCGTCCGCAATGTCTATGCCCATATGTATATATGTATGTATTAAGTTTGTAAATTAATATATGTGCATACGTACATACATAAAATAAAGTTTCTCTTAAGTTAATTTGTTTCTTTTTTAATACATGCAATGCATATATAATTCTATTTGTAGAGTAATTACATAAAATTTTAATACTTTTAAAATTTTAATTAGATATTGATATATGCCCCAAAAGGTATCTTTGAAACAATTGTAAATTTCCGCTATAAGAAATTTTGAAATAATTTTTTTATCTTTGATCGACTTTTGCTGTTTCGAAAAGATAAAAAAGAATATATTTCAATAACGTTTTAATATAGTTTTAGCCATATGGTATTAATAATAAAATTAAGTTTAATTCACAGTAAATTTATTATTTAATGCCAATGCAGATACAAATTTAAGTTGTATGTGAATAAGGCAAAATAACATTGTATTTTCCTATAATAATGAAAATGAGTCCAAATGTAAAAAATACTACACTTTGATTTATTTTAATATGTACAGTCCGCGACAAAACGATAGCAACTCAACATTTTGAATAAGTTTGACTATTTATCTTTTGCTTGTTTAATGTTCACTATTTTTGTATAAAAGTACAGCTCTTTATCTTACGAATTCCATATAAACCCAAATTTCATACTTTGTACAAAAGTTCTAAAAATTACACAAACTTTCATCTCAATTCTAAGCTTTTTAATTTTAATTTCTGGAATAATTTTTGATATGCAGTTGTATAGCTAATTAATTTCTAGTACAGTAGAGTGCAAGTTTGAAGTTGCTAAAAAATCGCGTTGATTTTTTTTATAATTTTTTTTTCTAACGGTGCCACGCGTTTTCTTCCATACAGATCTCCTATCCAAAATAATTTAAAATCGGTGATTTTGCGAAAATTTTTGGGCCCCTCTTCACGTGGTTTGCTCTTACTTTTTTAAAAATTTAAAAAGAGAGCGCTGAAATATAAAGTTAATGAATATGATTTAATGAAACTTTTATTTTTATTTAAATTTACTCAAAAACGAGCCAAAGTATTTATTTTATTTTTATTAAACACTTATTGCACCTGAAATAGTTTACTTTTAATCACATGTAATGGAAAATGCTTTTATTTAAGTCTCAAAAGCTTGAAATATTTATGTTTTTTTTTCAATAAATACTTAGAAAAAGTAAGAAATTAGAAAATCTTAATCTTCCAAATAAAAATGTGTAATATATTCAATTATATTTTTCTATCTATTTCAACTAGTATGAGAATGGTATATTTGGCCCATAATTGGACTAGTATTTCTCTGTCAATTTTGAACTAGTATGGGACTGGCATATTTCCGATCAAAATCTGACAATTTCCATCCCCATGTTAAAAATACCAGTTGCTTGTATGCAGTGGAGTAGCCAGGATTCTGCGATGGGGGAATGAAAACAATTTGCATCGATAACTTAAAGTTGTGACACACAATGGCTAGAGGCGTCGCCTGTGTGCATTCTTTCATACATATTTATGTATATGCCATTTTTACCGTTATATATTTTTAATCTACTCGTTTATTCCATGGGGTATTCATGCTTTATTTAAATTTAAAAAATTTTAATTACTATACCATTTAAAAAATCTGAAAATTCACTGCGGGAAATTTTTTTTTCTCATTTGTCTTCGCCTTCTCGTTTTTGCCTTTGCAAGTTTTGAAAAAAGATTTTGAACGAACCATTATATCACATTCCTAGGCAAGTTTTTAAAGAATATTTTCGGTACTAAATCTTATTAAAACAAAGTGTTGAAATCAGCTTCATATAGAAACAGCTTTATCGTTAATTAAGAATGAGACGTTCTTAAATATCATAACTTTACGACTCTCACGTATTGACTAGATTTGACTATTTATTTTATTATTTTTAAATTTTAATTATTTGTTTATAAAAATATAGTTTATTCCTTAACACCAATAAGTTTAATTTTTGAACAACATTAAAAAAATCGACAAATTTCGTAAAAATTTCGAGCTTTCTATTTCAATTTTATCTTTTCATATTTTGCAGTTTTTTAGCTCATTCAATTTTAGTAAAATAAAGTGCAAGTTTAAAGTAGCTGGGATTTACCGTTGATGTGTGGCATATTTTTGACGATGTTGGTAATTTTCTTCTATATTATATAAGTATGTTCGAGGTTTTTTTAAATGAAGGAAATGAGCAACGCCTTCATCAAAAAAAAATATATTAAATATCAACGATAAGTCGCGGCTATGTATTTTAAACTTGCACTTTATTTAAATCGATCGGGCTACAAAACTGCGTACTCAAAATATATATTTCTAGAAAATCGAATTAAGAAGCTTTACGAAAGTTTGTTGATTTTTTTAATGTTGCGCAAAGATTTAACCTTGTATTTATAAGAGGTTTGTTAAAGTATAAATTGCATTTTTATAAAGAAACTAGCAGACCCGGCGAACTTCGTCCCGCCCAAAATTATTTTTTTTAGTGAAATATTTTGGTAGAACCATTTTCACCAACAATTCACGTTCACGATTTCTAGTGATACATTTATCTGCTAATACATATTATGGTTTGGTGGTTGTCAGAAGGCATATTTCCATTGTCGTCTTTAACAATCTAACGAAAGTGTATGTTCGTGAAGAAGTATTTGAAATTCTCCAATGATTTGGCGTTTCACAGAACGGTTAGTCGCAAAATGAAATAAATTTGAAGAAATTTTTCACAATCATCATTCCAATCTGTACTAGAAACTATATGGTATAGTTGGTGGCAATTTAAAAATTGGTGAGCATCGTTGTTCCACACACACTTATTTCAGTCAAAATACCTTAAAGCGGGCACTGGGCACTGCCTTGAGCGCAACGGTTCTGATGGTAGACATAATGCTGGTCATTTGAGATTGACCCCTGGACAAGTCAATCCTGGTGTATCCGAATGAAGCACGCAAATCACGTTCATTGGGCCAATCGCAACACACGGGAGCTCGGCATACTCGGTGGTACAGCACGTTGATGTAATCGGAGATTCACGGCACTTTTCCTCACTTGACACTTTTTAGTAAGAACTCGACCCCAGCGGTACCCGGCGGCTGTTTTTTGCAATAGTATTGCCCTTACTGTTACCATTACATAAGTATCTCGAATATAAGCCAGATCGGATCATAACTAAGCTTTTAACAATAACACGACTCCAGCGCCACCTGGTTGGTCAAACTGGGAATCTGAACAACTACGAAGAGACCTTACTCACACCGAAAAAAATTTCGTTAAAATCGATTCACTCACAAACACACGAACGAAGTATTATATGTACATACACCTGCAGTACCTTTGGGAAGACGCCGCGCCCCTTCTTAAATATCCCCAATTTTATCTAAGAGTATGCGATTGATTTCGTATATCTCTATACTACTATATGTTCGAATACTTAACCATGAACACTTCCAGGAATGTGAATTATGAAAAATTCGGTTTATTTGAGTAGAGTAGAGTATTTGACTACAATGAACACATCCAGAAATAGGCCACGTTCGAGGCACGTAATATCAGCGGCAATACTGCACCACTGATGAAAGTTTGCAAAACTGTTGCAAGTTCCCAACTGATAAAACGTTGGAATTTCAACCGAACGTGATACATTAATAATGCGCGCAACACTGCGGTTGTGATTGCGACTCGAACAACCCCATATGCAGTATGAAAAACTCGATTTATATGAGAGGTGCCACGCCTGTTTTCCAATAACATCAATTTTTTCATGAGTTTGCGTTTAATTTCGTATGGGAGGTGCCATGCCCCCTTTTCCAATAGCTCCAGTTTTTCTCCGCTATCGATTTCATATATATCCCTACCAAGATCCAGTACTCTGTCATGAACACTTCTAGAGATATGCAGAATAAAAAATCGGGTTTTTATAGTAGGTGCCACGCCTTCCTCACTTAGCGCCACTCACTTTATGACCTGTTCCCCGCGCTCATTTTCTAAATTGATTTTATATATCTCCATACCAAGTTCCAGTATCCTACCATAAACGCTTTCAGAGATATGCGGCATGAAAAATTCGGTTTTCCAATAACATCCATTTTTTCCATGAGTATGCGATTGATTTCATATATTTCCAAATATACGCAAAAAATTTTATACAAATCGCTCAAGCCGTTTCGGAGGAGTTGAGCACAAACACCGTGACATAAGATTTTATTCGGGTGGTGGGAACCCTATGCAAATTTTATTCTGTTTTAAGTGTTTTCATACATTCGCAGTGGAATAGCATTATTACTTATTAAAATTAATTTTTTTTTTGATAATTCGGATATATGGCAACACCGGTTTTTAAATTTTTTCGTTACAAATCTTCTACAGATAAAGAGAAACAAAAAGAAATAAAAACGAAACAAATCCGTTGAGCCGTTTTTGAGTTATGCGATAACAAACGAAGAGCAATTTATTTTTATATGTAAAGATTTTTGTCGAGTGGTGGCAAACCTTTTGGTGACATTCATTTTACAGAGAGAAAGACACAAAATGAAAAAAAAGCGAAGCAAATTCCTTGAGCCGTTCTTAAGTTACGCGATAACACACGAAAGCAATCCATTTTTACAAATAAATTTTGTTTCGAATGATGGTAACCCTACCGAAATTTTTTTATGAATTAATTTTTTTCTATACATTCTCAGTGAAATAGCATTTTTGCGGCTCATTTACAATTAATTTTTTTTTTCTGATATTGCAGATATATGGCAACATCATTTTTCCATTTTTCTCCTTACAAACCTTCTACAGACAGAAAGACACAAAATGAAATAAAAACGAAGCAAATCCGTTGTGCCGTTCTTGAGTGATGCGATAACACATAAAAGCAATCCATTTTTATATATAAACTTTTACTTCGAATGGTGGTAACCCTATCCAAATTTTTTTCCGAATTAATTTTGTTATGCGTTCTCAGTGAAATGGCATTATTGCGACTTATTTGTAATAATTTTTTTTTATGATATTGCAAATATCTGGCAACACCATTTTACCAGTTTTCTCTTTACAAACCTTCTACAGATAGAAAGACACAAAATGAAAGAAAAACGAAACAAATCCGTTGAGCCGTTCTTGAGTGATGCGATAACACACGAACAGCAATTCATTTTTATGCACATATAAAGATAATTAAAATTAAATAATTTCAAGATAAATGTGGTTAATATGTGCGTGTCGTCAAGTTTTTATAAGCACTTGAAATACTACTAAAATGTCAAATTTTAGTACTGAATTTAAAGAAGATGTCTCTTTTATCTATTCGTAATACCTTAAAAAATTTTTTTTGTTAAGAAGTGTACCTTAAAATATGTGCATACACATTTATATTAAAAATGTAAAATATGTAAATGTACCTACCATACACTTTTCCATGAATACCATCAAATCATTGGTCTTGAAGGGAATCTATGTATGCATGCATGTATATGAGCAAATTAAAAAGTCGATACAATTTACAGTCGAAAAGTACATTTCTTGTATAGATTTCGTACTGAAGGAACAACTTCATTTCCCAACACTGNAAGAAGCTTTACGAAAGTTTGTTGATTTTTTTAATGTTGCGCAAAGATTTAACCTTGTATTTATAAGAGGTTTGTTAAAGTATAAATTGCATTTTTATAAAGAAACTAGCAGACCCGGCGAACTTCGTCCCGCCCAAAATTATTTTTTTTAGTGAAATATTTTGGTAGAACCATTTTCACCAACAATTCACGTTCACGATTTCTAGTGATACATTTATCTGCTAATACATATTATGGTTTGGTGGTTGTCAGAAGGCATATTTCCATTGTCGTCTTTAACAATCTAACGAAAGTGTATGTTCGTGAAGAAGTATTTGAAATTCTCCAATGATTTGGCGTTTCACAGAACGGTTAGTCGCAAAATGAAATAAATTTGAAGAAATTTTTCACAATCATCATTCCAATCTGTACTAGAAACTATATGGTATAGTTGGTGGCAATTTAAAAATTGGTGAGCATCGTTGTTCCACACACACTTATTTCAGTCAAAATACCTTAAAGCGGGCACTGGGCACTGCCTTGAGCGCAACGGTTCTGATGGTAGACATAATGCTGGTCATTTGAGATTGACCCCTGGACAAGTCAATCCTGGTGTATCCGAATGAAGCACGCAAATCACGTTCATTGGGCCAATCGCAACACACGGGAGCTCGGCATACTCGGTGGTACAGCACGTTGATGTAATCGGAGATTCACGGCACTTTTCCTCACTTGACACTTTTTAGTAAGAACTCGACCCCAGCGGTACCCGGCGGCTGTTTTTTGCAATAGTATTGCCCTTACTGTTACCATTACATAAGTATCTCGAATATAAGCCAGATCGGATCATAACTAAGCTTTTAACAATAACACGACTCCAGCGCCACCTGGTTGGTCAAACTGGGAATCTGAACAACTACGAAGAGACCTTACTCACACCGAAAAAAATTTCGTTAAAATCGATTCACTCACAAACACACGAACGAAGTATTATATGTACATACACCTGCAGTACCTTTGGGAAGACGCCGCGCCCCTTCTTAAATATCCCCAATTTTATCTAAGAGTATGCGATTGATTTCGTATATCTCTATACTACTATATGTTCGAATACTTAACCATGAACACTTCCAGGAATGTGAATTATGAAAAATTCGGTTTATTTGAGTAGAGTAGAGTATTTGACTACAATGAACACATCCAGAAATAGGCCACGTTCGAGGCACGTAATATCAGCGGCAATACTGCACCACTGATGAAAGTTTGCAAAACTGTTGCAAGTTCCCAACTGATAAAACGTTGGAATTTCAACCGAACGTGATACATTAATAATGCGCGCAACACTGCGGTTGTGATTGCGACTCGAACAACCCCATATGCAGTATGAAAAACTCGATTTATATGAGAGGTGCCACGCCTGTTTTCCAATAACATCAATTTTTTCATGAGTTTGCGTTTAATTTCGTATGGGAGGTGCCATGCCCCCTTTTCCAATAGCTCCAGTTTTTCTCCGCTATCGATTTCATATATATCCCTACCAAGATCCAGTACTCTGTCATGAACACTTCTAGAGATATGCAGAATAAAAAATCGGGTTTTTATAGTAGGTGCCACGCCTTCCTCACTTAGCGCCACTCACTTTATGACCTGTTCCCCGCGCTCATTTTCTAAATTGATTTTATATATCTCCATACCAAGTTCCAGTATCCTACCATAAACGCTTTCAGAGATATGCGGCATGAAAAATTCGGTTTTCCAATAACATCCATTTTTTCCATGAGTATGCGATTGATTTCATATATTTCCAAATATACGCAAAAAATTTTATACAAATCGCTCAAGCCGTTTCGGAGGAGTTGAGCACAAACACCGTGACATAAGATTTTATTCGGGTGGTGGGAACCCTATGCAAATTTTATTCTGTTTTAAGTGTTTTCATACATTCGCAGTGGAATAGCATTATTACTTATTAAAATTAATTTTTTTTTTGATAATTCGGATATATGGCAACACCGGTTTTTAAATTTTTTCGTTACAAATCTTCTACAGATAAAGAGAAACAAAAAGAAATAAAAACGAAACAAATCCGTTGAGCCGTTTTTGAGTTATGCGATAACAAACGAAGAGCAATTTATTTTTATATGTAAAGATTTTTGTCGAGTGGTGGCAAACCTTTTGGTGACATTCATTTTACAGAGAGAAAGACACAAAATGAAAAAAAAGCGAAGCAAATTCCTTGAGCCGTTCTTAAGTTACGCGATAACACACGAAAGCAATCCATTTTTACAAATAAATTTTGTTTCGAATGATGGTAACCCTACCGAAATTTTTTTATGAATTAATTTTTTTCTATACATTCTCAGTGAAATAGCATTTTTGCGGCTCATTTACAATTAATTTTTTTTTTCTGATATTGCAGATATATGGCAACATCATTTTTCCATTTTTCTCCTTACAAACCTTCTACAGACAGAAAGACACAAAATGAAATAAAAACGAAGCAAATCCGTTGTGCCGTTCTTGAGTGATGCGATAACACATAAAAGCAATCCATTTTTATATATAAACTTTTACTTCGAATGGTGGTAACCCTATCCAAATTTTTTTCCGAATTAATTTTGTTATGCGTTCTCAGTGAAATGGCATTATTGCGACTTATTTGTAATAATTTTTTTTTATGATATTGCAAATATCTGGCAACACCATTTTACCAGTTTTCTCTTTACAAACCTTCTACAGATAGAAAGACACAAAATGAAAGAAAAACGAAGCAAATCCGTTGAGCCGTTCTTGAGTGATGCGATAACACACGAACAGCAATTCATTTTTATGCACATATAAAGATAATTAAAATTAAATAATTTCAAGATAAATGTGGTTAATATGTGCGTGTCGTCAAGTTTTTATAAGCACTTGAAATACTACTAAAATGTCAAATTTTAGTACTGAATTTAAAGAAGATGTCTCTTTTATCTATTCGTAATACCTTAAAAAATTTTTTTTGTTAAGAAGTGTACCTTAAAATATGTGCATACACATTTATATTAAAAATGTAAAATATGTAAATGTACCTACCATACACTTTTCCATGAATACCATCAAATCATTGGTCTTGAAGGGAATCTATGTATGCATGCATGTATATGAGCAAATTAAAAAGTCGATACAATTTACAGTCGAAAAGTACATTTCTTGTATAGATTTCGTACTGAAGGAACAACTTCATTTCCCAACACTGTGGGGAGCTAAGCAAAATGGCCTAGTGTATTTCGCAAAAGGTCTGAAAAGACTAGTATGTATAGGCTCAATATTAAAATACATAATCATCAACCGATAATTTTATATATTCATTAAAAGATAATTTGTCATCAGTCTGAAATAAAAAAATTTAAATCAGAAGGATAAAATAGTATTGTGTTATTAATTCAAGAGGAAAAAATTTTATTTCATTGACGAAGGGTGATCTATCACTTTTTTATTCGTTGTATAAGTATGAACATAAGTATGGTTGCAATTTTCTTTTGTTTTTGTAAAGCAAGAAAAATAAATTAAATCATGTTATACGCCCAAAAAAATTAATTTCAATATGCTACATTTGCCAAATTTTTGGATTTTTCAAATTTTTCCTAGCACTCAAGCAATATTGCCCATTGTACTTAAGGCCAAGAAACAGGATTTAGAGGAAAGGGATATATAGGTGGGGTGGGACTTCATTACTCCTCTGCAAACTTACCAGACTCCTTTCTCCTTTCCTCTCGGAAAGAAAATGTACGTCGTCCATTCTCAGTACATCCGACCCAAAAATGTACCATCTGAGTCTGGCAAATGCCGGACAGCGGCAGAGAACAGTGGATCGTCGATGATGCCTATGGTGACCATATGTCGTCCCCATGGATTGTGCCCCGTAATCAGTCCTACCAGGGCTCGTAGATCGCTCCTTCTTTGTCTGAGAAGAAATTTTGCTACCATCCTGTCGGGGCTTTTCAGGAAAAACTTGGTTGTTTTGCAGCTCTCATTAGTGCACCAACGGCCCTCATGAGTTTTGCTTATGAGATCCTTGATGCACCGGATCGTTCCCGCTATGCTTTGCCCTACAATTGGCTCCGATCCAATTGGACGCTGCAGAGAACCGCAGTTCGCTAATTCATCAGCCAGTTCGTTACCTTGAACACCGTGGTGCCCTGTCACCCACACGAGTTCAAGCTCATTCCATCTTGTAACGGAGTTCAGCCTCAACTTACATTCCTGGACTAACTTTGAAGAGGTTCGAGCGGTTCCCAGGGCCTTTAGAGCAGCTTGGCTGTCACTATAGATCCTAATTTTATTTCCGCGCCACCTTTCGGCAGTTATCCAGTCTGCCACTTTCAGTATTTCAAAGACTTCCGATTGAAAGACCGTTGTCATTGCACCCAACGCGGTAAAGCATCGGAAGTTTCCGTCCAGATGCCATCCAGCTCCAGTAGGAAATCGAACGACGTACTTTTTACCAAAGGAGACTCTAGGTATCAGTTTGTCATTTGGTGCCAAAAACAAAGGATATTGCTCTGACAACCTTCTGAACAACTTTCTGTGCCCAGAGCTCGGATCGCCGTGCCATAGACCAAAAGAGTGCAGTCGACACATCGTTTTTATTGCCTCCTCTTGGATCGCTAAATCCAGAGGCGACAAATTGAATTCAACAAATTGAACAAAGCATTAAGAGCTGGTCCTGCCGTTGTACTCTTGGCACCCGTAATGCCTATACACACACTCCTTTATAGCCTGTTTAGCACAGAAGCCGTGGTTTTGACCATGGTTCTGCGCCACCATACTACAGCAGAATACGTGACGATTGGCCTGACTAAAGCCATGTATATCCAAAATATCACAGCCGGTCTCAGACCCCAGGTCTTGCTCAAGGTTCTTCGACACTGTCCGAAAACTTTCAGCGCTCGATTGACCTTCTGCTCGACGTGAGTTTTCCATGTCAGCTTCGAATCTAGAGTTACCCCTAGATATATCACATCCACGGAAAGGCTTAAGGGGTATTCCATCGTTACGGGTGGGACATTTGTACAGCAAAAATAGTTTTTCTTTTTTAAATTTAAGTATAAGGTACTAAGCAATTCTACATTTTGATAAAGCTACACCTAGTTCACTAATATACGAGTTATTACCAAATACGAAAAATATTCCAACTGGTNGAAAATGTACGTCGTCCATTCTCAGTACATCCGACCCAAAAATGTACCATCTGAGTCTGGCAAATGCCGGACAGCGGCAGAGAACAGTGGATCGTCGATGATGCCTATGGTGACCATATGTCGTCCCCATGGATTGTGCCCCGTAATCAGTCCTACCAGGGCTCGTAGATCGCTCCTTCTTTGTCTGAGAAGAAATTTTGCTACCATCCTGTCGGGGCTTTTCAGGAAAAACTTGGTTGTTTTGCAGCTCTCATTAGTGCACCAACGGCCCTCATGAGTTTTGCTTATGAGATCCTTGATGCACCGGATCGTTCCCGCTATGCTTTGCCCTACAATTGGCTCCGATCCAATTGGACGCTGCAGAGAACCGCAGTTCGCTAATTCATCAGCCAGTTCGTTACCTTGAACACCGTGGTGCCCTGTCACCCACACGAGTTCAAGCTCATTCCATCTTGTAACGGAGTTCAGCCTCAACTTACATTCCTGGACTAACTTTGAAGAGGTTCGAGCGGTTCCCAGGGCCTTTAGAGCAGCTTGGCTGTCACTATAGATCCTAATTTTATTTCCGCGCCACCTTTCGGCAGTTATCCAGTCTGCCACTTTCAGTATTTCAAAGACTTCCGATTGAAAGACCGTTGTCATTGCACCCAACGCGGTAAAGCATCGGAAGTTTCCGTCCAGATGCCATCCAGCTCCAGTAGGAAATCGAACGACGTACTTTTTACCAAAGGAGACTCTAGGTATCAGTTTGTCATTTGGTGCCAAAAACAAAGGATATTGCTCTGACAACCTTCTGAACAACTTTCTGTGCCCAGAGCTCGGATCGTCGTGCCATAGACCAAAAGAGTGCAGTCGACACATCGTTTTTATTGCCTCCTCTTGGATCGCTAAATCCAGAGGCGACAAATTGAATTCAACAAATTGAACAAAGCATTAAGAGCTGGTCCTGCCGTTGTACTCTTGGCACCCGTAATGCCTATACACACACTCCTTTATAGCCTGTTTAGCACAGAAGCCGTGGTTTTGACCATGGTTCTGCGCCACCATACTACAGCAGAATACGTGACGATTGGCCTGACTAAAGCCATGTATATCCAAAATATCACAGCCGGTCTCAGACCCCAGGTCTTGCTCAAGGTTCTTCGACACTGTCCGAAAACTTTCAGCGCTCGATTGACCTTCTGCTCGACGTGAGTTTTCCATGTCAGCTTCGAATCTAGAGTTACCCCTAGATATATCACATCCACGGAAAGGCTTAAGGGGTATTCCATCGTTACGGGTGGGACATTTGTACAGCAAAAATAGTTTTTCTTTTTTAAATTTAAGTATAAGGTACTAAGCAATTCTACATTTTGATAAAGCTACACCTAGTTCACTAATATACGAGTTATTACCAAATACGAAAAATATTCCAACTGGTTTTTATATTGGAAAATTCTGAGCTGTTTCTTCCGTCACGGGTAGGACAAAGAAAAGACACTGCTTTTTGGAGAACATATATTTTAAGGAAAGTCTGTGAATTTACTTAACATTTCTATCTGGATTAGATGTTTTACTATACAGAAAAGAACCAGCAATCCTAACAAAGCACAAACCATAACAAGAATTAGTTGTTTATTATTAAAAAATTCAAAATTCTCCTGTCACGGGTGGGACAACTTTTGTCACGGGTGGTAAACGTACGATTTTCTTCCTGAAATGGAACTTCTAGTGAGATCCATATCAAAGAGCTTAGGTATGATAAATGTTAGAGGCCAAATACAAGATCAATTGACCTACTTTTATCACAGTAGAGTCATTGTAAGACGCACGATATACTGCTGCCCCCAGGATCTATTTTAGGGGGCAATAGTTATACCAAACGAAAGCTAGAAGTCGCCAGATTGTTGTATTAAAATGCATGGGAGAAAGGATTATTTGCAACGCATGACATTTTACATGCATTTTCCAAATGCACTTCTGCACGGTGCATTTGATTGCAACGAAATTTCGAATGTGCCTTAATGATTTTCAAGTTTGTTTAGACTAGCTATGTATGTCTGGCTAATACTAACTACAGGTTAAACATGGATATCGACTACTGTTATCACGTCGATAGCGATGTCTAACCTGCTGTAAGTGTTAACCAGACATTGAGTAACCGACCAAAGAGTGGCTCGAGTTGAGTTATTTTTGGAAAAATGATTTCATGGACAAATCAGGCTCAAATTTAGCTATTCCTTGGTGAAACCATAGAACGTCAGAAAAGATCTTATGTATCGATGTCTAATCCGAAAAGTTATCTGCATTGGAATAATTGTAAGCAGATACATATATCTTTGTCACTTAAAGGCAATTTATTGGATTGAATTTATAAGTTTCGCGAAGTTCTAGATTTTCTTGGTTGGAACTTCTGAGGTAATTGTTAATATTGACTTTTGGATTGTTGTTAAGCAACCCTCATCATAGAATTCTCTAGCGTCTCTATGATAGTAATGTTTATCTTGACTTTTCGAGCTGGCCACGCGAAATTTTTTACTATATCGCTTAGCCCATCCACAGTATTATGGTGTTTAGTCAACCTGAACTTCAAAGTTTTGTGGCATCAAACATAGGTTTGAAATGTTAAACTTATTTTTTTATTGTTAGGCACCATTAGCAAAAATTATAAATGATTTTCACGGGCGGGACACGATAAAACGTTTCAAAATCTCTTAAGTAATTTGAGGTATTGAGCATTGATTCATCAAGCATTCCATATTCAATAAGTTACTATATAATTGGAAACAAAGTTTCATTTTCCCATGGAATACCCCTTAAGTTTACGCCTCTAAAACTGGAAGGTTGAAACCTTCCAATTTTCTTTTCCGCGTAAACAGGACTAGGGTTGTCTTACTGGGATTGACAGCAACACCCTGCAAGTGCACCATTCATCAATCTTATTCAGGATTCTCTGTGTCTTAACACAAACCTCCATGAGAGATTTACGTGATGGCAGTGCACAGACAGCATCCGCGTATGCTTGGATGTGCCCTTTGGACAAAGAACCTTTCCCTTTGTCGAAATGTATCTCAACCATCATTGCTCCCGCAGCCACTCTTGCGAATGACGCTGAAGGGTAAGATTGAGTCTCACCCGATGCTCGGGGTCCTTCAACAACCTCATTTGCATGAGGAGTTTGGCATGCAGGCAGTTGGATCGGGCGTGAAGGCATTTCCGATTCCGTTCCTGAGACTTTCATCTTCTTTGCCTTGCAACTCTTGCATTCTGCTCGCAAAGACCCCTGGTTGGACACGGAAGAGAGTTCCAGAACAGATGAATCATCACCCGTCCTGTCCCGCTTCCCCGTTGTCATTTCGGGGGCAGAGTTAAAAACCAAAGGATTCTGAGTACTCGCCTTGGCCATAGCCGCAGCTTTCTTCTCATTTTGCCTCCTTCAGCTGCCTCGCAGTCAGCTTTTTACCAGTTTGAGGATCACCAACTGTTGTTGTTGGTTCCATCTCTGATACCAGTGTCAGTTATGACGAAGGAGAAAGACCATCTAGCATCTCCACATCTGTCACAACCTTGGTTGCTCCAGAAAGTTTCGATGGCAGTTCGCCCTCCACCTCATTCGCGAGTAGGCTCTCCATTGACAGAGTCAATGTGCCGTCTTCCACCTGGAACCTGGTTTAGGCTTCACCATTTTATCCTTAGAGCCAAGGGGTGGGCTTTTCGGAGGNAAGCAGCCCTAATCAAGGCGATAGGTTCCAATTGGTGAGTACATGTACTCACACAGTTGCACCACTAACCGTTAAGAAGGTCTGATTAGTGATTCGACTAAGCCTTCGCACCGCGCCAAGGTGCCTGCCATAGTTAATCACATTAATATATGCTCAACTGAATCTCTTTTTCGATTTGAGTTGTCATTCTTACAAACAAGCTTTTAAATTTTCAGATTTTTTTTTTAATTCGAAAAAATTCAAACTAAACCGAATTTGCACCACCAAATTTCGAATCAAATAATCGAATGGTTCGGCAATGTTCGAAATTTGGAAAAAATCTAATTTCAACCCTCCCCTACCCATCCCTAATACGTAGTTCTTGAGTTCCATCCTTAGGCTACTAGGTACCAACTTTTGAAAACATTATATTAGGAGAGCAGACTTTTTAAATAATATAAAGCGATTTTAAAAAGTGCTTCCAAAATTGTATTGCAGCAGTCCGCTGTTGAAACATTCATAACTCCTAAACAACAGGAGTTACAATATATTTTTCGTATATCTATACTAATTATATAAAGAGAAGTCCCTTTTTTTTGTAACAGGTAGTCTCGCGAACGGCTGGTCCGATTTTCATGAAATTTTGTATACAAATAGCTTTTGGTAACCACCATGTTTTAGGCTAAAAAAATTTTACTTTTTTCGGGTAGGTGGACCAGGGACCGGTCTATTCGAAAAAATCTTATTATAGTCCGATTTGCTTAAAATTTATTATGTAAGTAGCCTTTTAGCATATATTAGCATATTTGACCCATTTTTTCCGGGAAGTGGTCCAGAGACCGATCTATTCGAAAAAATCGAATTTACGGTCCGATTTGCTTAAAATTCGGTGCGCAAATAGCTTTTTAGCATGTATTAGCATATGTGATCAATTTTTTCCGAGAAGTGGACCAGGGACCGATCTATTCCAAAAAATCGCATTTATGGTCCGATTTGCTTAAAATTCGGTACGTAGGTAGCTTTTTTAGCATATATTAGGATATATGGTCCATTTTTTCCGAGAAGTGGACCAGGGACTGATCTCTTTCGAAACAATCGTATTTACGGTCCGATTTGCTTAAAATTCGGTACGTAGGTGGCTTTTTAGCATATATTAGCATATACGATCCATTTTGTCCGAGAAGTGGACCAGGGACCGATCTGTTCGAAGAAATCGTAGTTATGGTCCGATTTGCTTAAAATTCGGTACATAGGTAGCTTTTTGCCTGGATAAGCTTATAGATTCCTGTTTTCCAATTTTCATG
>NW_016167122.1:0-2413 GCF_001687245.7 Rhagoletis zephyria | reverse complement strand
ATAAAGCGATTTTAAAAAGTGCTTCCAAAATTGTATTGCAGCAGTCCGCTGTTGAAACATTCATAACTCCTAAACAACAGGAGTTACAGTATATTTTATATATATATTAAATAATTTAATAAAGAAAAACTATCCCAAAACTGTATTTTCGCGAGTTTCAGCGGTATTTATAAAGCAGTGTGAGCAGTAGGGTCATATGATGAAAACGCAACGGAGTAAAACAAACTACAGTAAACCCGNAGTAGGGTCATATGATGAAAACGCAACGAAGTAAAACAAACTACAGTAAAACCCTCTTAAATACCTCACGCAAAATTTAACTTTTTTGAGGTACTTAGGCGGGTTGGGTACTTAAAAGAACCCGCTTAAGTACCTCGATGCGGGTACTTAAGCGAATATAAATGTAAGTTCTCGAATAAAATATGAACATTCAATGAAGTATACGTACATACGTATGTAGTTTAAAACCAAGATCGTAGCATTATTTAAACACATAAACAAAAACTTTATAAAAAAATCGATACATCAATGTTATGTAATTTTACAAGAACTCAATTCTTGAAAGTCATTGATTATACGTATTTATACCCTGCAGTGAAACCCCAAACTAGTCAGGAAAAATACTGGTTAACAACTAGAATTTCCTGAATGAAACCGAACTAGTTCGAAAATGACCACACCTGTACCAAGACAAAACGATTTATTCATGCCCTGTTTTATTTGACTTCGACAGTTTAATTCAATATAGTACACCAAATATTATAACTTTTATTTGGGTATATTGTAAACCGTTAAAGCGAGAACATACTCGCAATTATACCATACCTGTTAAATTATGATTAATATTCATAATGATTATTAATTAAAGCAGTTTATTTTTAGATAACCGCTTAATGATTAAATACCGATATTAGCACCTTTTTAATGATTAATTATTAATTACTTAAACAAAAATGTTTAATTAATTCGTTAATTTTAATTACATCATTATTTTGTTATTTTTGAGAATTTACAATAATTTTTTACTTTTTAAAATTACACGATTAATATAGTTATTTTGTTAATTTCAATTATCAATCAACAAGGCAAAGTGTAGACAAAAATTAAGAATATTTAATAACTGCTTGAATTATTTATTTATTTTATTCTAATCCAAATCTCAAATTTTAAACATTAATTATTACTTTTAAAAAATTATAAAAAGAAAGGCTTGAAATGTGCCAAGTTAATTAATTTAATTTATTTTGATGAAAACTTTTATGTTTATTCTAGTTCACTCAAAAATTAACTAAAGTGTTCGTTTTATTTTTAACTAAAATGTTTTTTTTCAATCTTCTATCTATATATCGATGGCTGAGTGGAAGATCGACCAATCTCGGCAGCCAGTTCGAAACGCTCTATCTCAAAAAACTTTTCAAGAACGCCCTATTTCAGAATTCGTTTCAAAAACGCCCTATCTCAGCTGCCGATTCAAAATCGCATATTCAGCATATTTTCAATACATTTCGAAGTGGGATAGGGCGTTTTTGAACCGAATTTTGAGATAGGGTGTTTTTCAATTAAATTCTGAAATAGGGCGTTCTTGAAAAGGTTTTTGAGATAGAGCGTTTTCGAACTGGCTGCCGAGATAGGTCGATCTTCCACTCAGCCATCCATATATAAAAATGTTGTGTTCGTTTGTCACGGTCGTCAATACTCGAGAACAGCTGAACCGTTTTGAAAATTTTTTTTTGTATTATTCGGTATAATACCAGAACCAATGATATCGTAAAAAATTGGAGGGCTGCCACCTATTTGAAAATTTTTAAACCTAATTAGATTCATAAAATAAAAAAATTATACAATCTGGGTATCAAATTAAAGATGTTTAATATTACATTTTCATTGGCCCCAAATGCGTGCTTTGAAATCAGTGATTTGAAGGTGTTTACACTGCTTGATCCGCATTTGCTTTGACTTCTCATCAATTGAAGAGGGAAGGCAAAAACAAATTGAATGTAAACAAATACTACATTTATCATATTGTTAACACATTTTGGACACAAAAAGGCAATTATCCTTTGATCAAACTAAGGATGTGTAAAGGTTATGTATAAATAAACAATTTTTAGCTTTTGTGGAACTTTTGTTTCCGAATGAGTTCAATAAAATAGTATGGCAATTGGAACGCATTTGTTTCGTGTTTTTGTGTAAATGCGTCGAAATGCATCATTCTGGAAATGTGAATTTGTATGGAGAAATGCGTGATTTGGCCTCGCATTTGAGGTTTCTCGCCCAAATGACGCATTTGGGCTCAATGTAAATGTAATATAAGAAAGATAACTGCTGGAGATATTTTTGACGAGGGTTGTTACCAAATGGAAAATTTTAACTCAGTGAAATTGATAAAATAAATGAATTATTACAATATGGG
>NW_016167121.1:14821-22297 GCF_001687245.7 Rhagoletis zephyria | reverse complement strand
GTATCATTGCTTCGTATCGATTATTATGCGTTGTCTAAAAGTAATTTAGTTATTGCTAAAATTTTGCCGCATTCATAAATTTCCTCATTAATCTGTTGCATATATTTAAGTTTTCTGTTTCTAATTTATGGCGTCGACGTATTTACATTTCATTGACATTTATGCAGTCGTGTTGAATTTTAATTCGCAATAAATTTTCATTGCAGCTTAAATTTAATAATGACTTATTTAGAGGGGAGTGTGTCGAACAGCTTTGGGCTTTGAAATATCGAATGAAAATGAAATGGTAGTAGTTAAGTTATTATAGGGGATAAGCGGGCGCCAATGAAAGTCCATTGCCGCTAGACTCAAATGTAATACCAACTTAAAAACAAAAACTTGAAGGCGCGCCAATATGGTGGCTAGAAGTGTCCGACGAAAAAAAAAAAATCACTAATTTTTCCATTGTCACTCGAGAAAATCACAATTGTTTGTTTTATAACTTTGGGAAGTTTTCCTATAGAATGTTCGTATTAGAGGCAATGAAAGTTGGCACCAAATACAACATATCTATGAAGTTTCAAAAGTGTGCCACCAAATTAAAAAAAATGGCAGCATGCAGAATATCTGTCGCAGCTATTTTGTAAGTTTTGAAATTTAACAATTTCTTTTTTTAAAAAGTTTAAGATAACTCAAAATGTTAAGATTAAATGGTGGAAATGTTCTCTTTGCCAAAACGAACCAATCTGTAGTAATAAAGCTAGTGTGCCACCAAATGACAATTAATTACATTGATGATGATTTACGAAACAAATATTCCAATTTTGCAATTTTTATTCGCACACTCAAAAATTCATTCTAAACTTGTTATATAAATGAAGAAATTAATATATATGCATATTCGTGAAGAGTGCTGTAGGAAAATATTCAACGGAAATATTTAATTACTTTTAAATAATATAACTTTAACTTAAGGCCTGCGAGTAAGCGTATTATCTGGCTGTGTATGATGCTACGGGGCTTATATGTTTCATGCACAACTACTGGTTTACGAGAACGAGTTGTTAATTTGTATTCTTTTCGGTATATATTTTTTAAGTTTTCAGTTAAATACAATTTCGCAATGAAATCTTGTTCTTTACGCAAAACTGAAGAAGATGTACTATCTAAGGTAAGTGTGCCACCATTTTCGACCAAAGCACGTTTATGTCGACAAATGTAAAAACTCGTGAGATTTGATCATATATATGTATGCACATGTGTGGTTTTTATGTATGGATGTTTCGAATATGATAACTCAAAATTCTCATATGACACAATCAACATTATCCAAATCACAATCGATCTCCATTTCACCCTGTTCTATAAGTAAAATTTTTTTTTCAAATTATCTTGCTAATTTCATCGGTTATGTGCAAAATCCAAATAGACTAATGTATTTATTACGCATATGTATGTAAGTTCACACTTTTTTGTGGAAATTGTAAGCTTAGAAAAAGAGTTTNCAAGTTGGCACCAAATACAACATATCTATGAAGTTTCAAAAGTGTGCCATCAAATTAAAAAAATGGCAGCAGGCAGAATATCTGTCGCAGCTATTTTGTAGGTTTTGAAATTCAACAATTTCTTCTTTTTAAAAGTTTAAGATAACTCAAAATGTTAAGATTAAATGGTGGAAATGTTCTCTTTGCCAAAACGAACCAATCTGGAGTAATAAAGCTAGTGTGCCACCAAATGACAATTAATTACATTGATGATGATTTACATGATGAACAAATATTCCAATTTTGCAATTTTTATTCGCACACTCAAAAATTCATTCTAAACTTGTTATATAAATGAAGAAATTAATATATATGTATATTCGTGAAGAGTGCTTTAGGAAAATATTCCACGGAAATATTTAATTACTTTTAAATAATATGACTTTTAAGTTAAGTCCCGCGAGTAAGCGTATTATCTGGCTGTGTATGATGCTACGGGGCGTATACGTTACATGCACAACTACTGGTTTACGAGAAAGAGTTGTTAATTTGTATTCTTTTCGGTATATATTTTTTAAGTTTTCAGTTAAATACAATTTCGCAATGAAATCTTGTTCTTTACGAAAAACTGAAGAAGATGCACTGTCTAAGGTAAGTGTGCCACCATTTTCGACCACAGCACGTTTTTGTCGAAAAATGTAAAAACTCGTGAGATTTGATCATATATATGTATGCACATGTGTGGTTTTTATGTATGGATGTTTCGAAAATGATAACTCAAAATTCTCATATGACACATTCAACATTATCCAAATCACAATCGATCTCCATTACACCCTGTTCTATAATTCAATTTTTTTTCAAATTATCTTGCTAATTTCATCGGTTATGTGCAAAATCCAAATACATTAGTCAACTTTTATTACGCATATGTATGTAAATGTAAGTTCACACTTTTTTGTGGAAATTGTAAGCTTAGAAAAAGAGTTTACTAGCTTTTTGTGAAACAGAAAGCAAAAGTGGGTAAAGAGCGTTACCGATACTTGTGCATGTCCATATGTACATATGTGCATACATAGATACAATAAGTGTGTGTTTCAACAAATTTATGAATGCTCTCTTAGTCACATGTGGCTAACTAGTACCCCAATAGATAAGTACACGAACATAAATGTATGTAAGTTTATTCGCGTGTAAATATAAGTAAAGCATACAAACGCACATACATAGAGAACATACACACCTGCTGGTATATGTTTGCGGCTTAACCAGCGTTGTAACCTAGATGATAAGCGAAGTGCAATCAACGTTTGCAATTTCAGCACTTTTCCAGCACTTAAGTGGTTAGCTTGCAATACCTGGATATACTCTACTATAGCAGTTATCCCTTTGAAAAAGCTTTGACGGTAAATTTTCAACTTTNGGTAAAGCATACATACGCACATACATACATAGAGAACATACACACCTGCAGGTATATGTTTGCGGCTTAACCAGCGTTGTAACCTAGATGATAAGCGAAGTGCAATCAACTTTTGCAATTTCAGCACTTTTCCAGCACTTAAGTGGTTAGCTTGCAATACCTGGATATACTCTTCTATAGCAGTTATCCCTTTGAAAAAGCTTTGACGGTAAATTTTCAACTTTATAACTTAAAGGCACTGAAGTTTTTATGCTTCAACTAATAGCGCACAAGTGTGTACATATGTAAATACATATGTATGAATTGTATGTTCTAACATCGATGAAGATACTTACATAAATATTTATATTTGTACATGCTTGGATTTGGTCACATAGGATTCCTTTGATCACAAGCAAATCGGTGAAAATGTGTGTGTGTGTGTGTGTGTGTGTGTGTGCAAATGTGTGATTGCGTGCAAAAATTTGGTTTAATGCAGTGAGATCATCATCATTTTTCATCATTTCACATATAGAGGCTGCAGTATTGCTCACTAGTTAAAAAAAAAAAAANATTTGGTCACATAGGATTCCTTTGATCACAAGCAAATCGGTGAAAATGTGTGTGTGTGTGTGTGTGTGCCCATGTGCGATTGCGTGCAAAAATTTGGTTTAATGCAGTGAGATCATCATCATTTTTCATCATTTCACATATAGAGGCTGCAGTATCGCTCACTAGTTAAAAAAAAAAATAATAATTTCACCTATAACTTCTTATTATTAATATATTGACATTGAGTTACGGTGACCATAAATATGGATTCAAAATGAAGGACAATTTTTCAAAAATATGCCTACATATATTTACGTAGTATAAAAATACCGAAAGAGTATTTATGATTCTAAATTCTTAATACATTTCAAACTTTAAAAATTAATTACGTTTTCTTCATCGAAATTAATCTTTTTTTACATGAATATTAACAAAAGTATAGTAAAACATATTATAATTAAGATACATAATTTACACGAAAAGTTAAAATCTTTAAAAGGCAAATTTTAAGCCGTTCAAAACGAAAACAATATGTACATTTTTTTTTTGTTTTTTGGTACTTTTTGCAGTTATTTGTCAAAAATCGACGTCATGAATCGACGTAAANTACAAAACATTTTTTTTTTGTTTTTTGGTACTTTTCGCAGTTATTTGTCAAAAATCGACGTCATGAATCGACGTAAACGATGAGTTACAAAGTGCCCTTTACAAAAATATATCGTCGTTTAAAGTGCAAAACCGCGTATCAACAAAATGCAAAACCGCGCGTCAGCAAAATGCAAAACCAGATATGTGAAGTTGTAGAAATTATTTTCTAGAGCGTAAAACCACTCATATTTCAAAATGGTGTTTTTTTTTATAAAGCGATCGCATTTCTGGCTAGTAAATATATTTCAGGACGAATGGATAAGGATTGGGCCAAGAGCTTGTGTGAACAAATCCAATTTTTTGCAGCCAATGTCAGTTACGCGGTTTTGCAGAATGANTATAAAGCGATCGCATTTCTGGCTAGTAAATATATTTCAGGACGAATGGATAAGGACTGAGCCAAGAGCTTGTGTGAACAAATCCAATTTTTGGCAGCCAATGTCAGTTACGCGGTTTTGCAGAATGACGATATGCGGTTTTGTACTTGAAACGACGATATAATTTGTACAGATTGCGCTCCATAGCATCTACATTTCTAATCCGATTTTCATTATCTTTGGCTCAAAGTTTACTGTAGTGATATACATATCCTCTTTATCGAATTTTTAAAATAATGAAAAAAATAATCAAATGAAACTGCGTATTTGATTGAAAATCTCACTTTTTGCGACTTTGACGACAAAATGCAAATGGTCGTCTGTAGCACTAATAATTTTGATTGAAGTCGCCACAAGTTATATATTTTGGTAAGAAGCACTTCAATACCCTTTCAGCTGTAAGTCGCTTACGTTGGTTGGGAGATTTTTTCATGAGATATTGAAGAAAAGCTACGAAAAGTACCAAAAACACTTTTCTTGAAAAAAATCCATCCATTGTCCGATAATTTTAAAATAACGAATAAAATGCGGGACAAATGCAGGACACTTGGAAAAAATCAGTACATTTTCAGGTTTTTCAGGTTTGAAAAACTACGCAGGACCTACCTTTGAAAAACAGTACGGTCCTGCAAAAAACAGAACGGATGGTCACCGTACATATAAATAGAGGTCGACCAAATAATAAAAGTGCGATATTTTGCTTAGTTTTGGCTATTTATCTTTTTTTATTTAATGCTAATTAGATTTACAACAAACACCAAATAAATTCACATTTAAATCTTTGTACAAAGATTTAAAAAGTTCTGTAAGTTTTCACCAAAATTTCAAACTTTTTAATCAGAATAAAAAAAAAAAAAATGTTATGCAGTTTTTTCGCCAATTTAATTCTAGTCTAATGTAGATTAGGTCGTATGAATAAAGCCCAAGCAATTGCTTTTTCATAAAATTTCAGTCCTTTCACTTGTACCTATTTATTAGAATAAATCGAGTAAAAGTCCAACACCCAAATATATAAAAAATAAAGAAGACTTTGTATGAAAATATAGAGCTATATAAATCTATCTTATTTTTTATGAATAAGGCCATAAAATCTTAAGATAAGTCAATTGCTTAGCATTTATTCATATGGCCCATTGAATACAGAAAGGAAATATTAACTCGAAATGTCCTCCTTCGGCGCATGCACCTCTTGCGTTGTAAAATTGGCCACAGCTCAAATCAAAGCCGTCTTATGAGAATCAGGGTTGTGGTATTTTTGTGGAAAACCATGTCCTCTAAAACTCTTCAAAATTTGTACGCCAGCGGGTTCAAGTCAGGACTGCCAGAGAGCCATTCCTCGTAGGAAATCTTTGCTGGAAAATTGTTTTGGAGCCATGCTTGGATCGTTTTAGGTTTATGGGCGCTGAATCCTGCTGGAAAGTCCACGGCTGGTTTTGAAACAAAGAACGGTTAAGCGGCTTTAGAGAGGCTTCCAAAGCGGTTTATTTGCAAACTTCCGCCGATGTGTTGACTCGTTGTTCGCAGAAATGCAAGTCAGCGACCCCATATTAAGAGACACCGCACCAAACCATGCATGGAGCTTGATGATGACGTTTTTGACTGCCGGATCAGTTCGGGTGGTTCCTTTAATGGCCGCCCTTACTCTCTATCATTAATTTATGCTGCACGGTGAAAGTTTGTTCATCAGCGTGCTTCACCAAAAGACGTTTTGCATTTTTTCATCCGATTTGTTTTGAAGCTGCAATCAATCAAATTTCGGTACGGTGTTTGAAAGCCGCAAGCGCCAAGCCTTTGCTAATATTTCGACTGTTGGACTTTTGCGTGACATTCATCTCTCTGACCATGCTTTCCTGACTTCTTAGTGGATTTTGCTGAACTTTTGCTTTGACAGCTTTTTTTACTGGCGGTGGCGGTCCTTAACATCTCCAGTCTCCAGTAGATTAACATGCGACTAACGCATAGCGGAATGACAGAGGGCACGACATATGGTCACCATAGGCATCCATTGATGATCCACTGTGTAATCGTGTTTGGTGGATGAAGATGGTATAAAACATTTTTGGGTCGAATGTATATTCAGTTTCCCTCAACAAACTGCTAAAATGTATAAAGGAGTCTGGTAAGTTTGCAGAGGAGCAACGAATTCCCACCCCTACCCTTCGACTTAGTCCTAGAAGCAATTTTTGTACTTCGGAAACTAGGCGCCGACCTCAGCCATTGCATTTTAAATTCTCTTCACGACGAAAGTTAAAACAAAATATCTAAATTAATTAATTGCTGGTCAATTACAGCGTTTATGTAAGCCTCTTTTAAGCAGCCCTCCTCCAATCGTCCCCTATAAAATTGGTTCAACCAGTGATAATCGCCAAAAATGTGCAAACAGAAAATAAATGCTACTTAATCCTTAATAATCTCCGTTGAAGCTGTATCGGCTTTACAAGTACTAACCCTACTCAAGTCGTCCTAAAAGGCAAATGTGCTTAAACTCAAAAACAGTGGAGAGAGAAACAAGTAGAAATATTTCCCACAAAATTATTACAAGCGATTAAATGTCCTACTTAAAATGCCTAACCAGGCATAATAAATAAGGCATTTCTGCTTTAAACTGAACCCTTAACAACAACAAAAGCAATAATAATGCACAAAAAGAAAAAAAACCGTATTCAAAGAAGACAGTTTAAATAACAGCAATATGTGAAAACTTCAATACCTACATTGAGAGCCGCAATACAGTACATACATATCTGTCTGCATACTAAAACACATGCATACAAGCAATAATAGCCTTCTGGCCGATGAAGAGTTAAAAATGCTTTAGCATAAATTTCAAATGATCGGGGCGAAAATAATAAAATCCTTACACAATATTTACTCGATGAACCCATATCAAATGGCAAGACCAATGAACCGACCACACACCAATTCAGGCACACACTTATCCATACTCCACAATGCGTATGTATGTATGCATAAGGAAAACGCACCAGTGCCGAGCTTAAGCAGCGCTAGTGATTTTAGAAGTGTGACTATTCGC
>NW_016167121.1:0-3414 GCF_001687245.7 Rhagoletis zephyria | reverse complement strand
AAATTTTATTTCAACGTATACAAAAAATAAATCTACCTTTGTTACAGCACGTCGTGAGACGGGGAAGCGGGGGCCGGGGGGGCCGCGGCGTAGCGTGACGTGGTGTGCGCGCCGGTCGCGCTGGGTACGCGGGACGCGAGCGCGACGCGCGCGGTGTGGCGCGCTGACGCGGGCCGCCGCGAAGCTAAGCAAATTTAATGTTTGAAAGAGAAATAATGTCAATTGATTTTATTTCGTTTTTAAAAAGGTAATAATGTCAATTGACTTTATTTCGCACCAGGGTGGGAAATAAAGTCAATTGACCTTATTTCCGTTGATCTTATTACCTGTCACCGAATTTTCATTCATTCTATTTGAAAAAATTTCAATTGGTTTGGCTTTTGAGTGCAGGGTTGCCTGTGCTAGTGTTGTGCATGCGTCGGTGTATGTTTGTGGTAGTCAATACACACCACAAAGTGTCACTGATGCTCTGAAGTATGTAGACATTTACGATATCGTAGACGAAAATATATATATATATATATATATATACATATAGTATATTCGCATGCACAGTGTTTTTAAGTTCCTCATTAAAGTGCGAGATATGCGTGAAAATTAGATAATTGCTGCCTCAACGATATCAGTAGAAAGTAAATGAATTTAGGCACAAAACACATATCTGCCTCATTTTAGATAAATAGAACCGCCCTTTATTTCTTGCACTTCCTTGGAAAATTTTGAGATTGAATTTTAAGTGCGATCACTGCCCTGTTTCGCTTCTTTATACTAAAGGTTTCGAACAAAATTGAGGTTCAATTGATATAATGCCACTTAGCTTTTCAAATGTTAGCGTTAAGTACTTGAAATCACCTCTCTGTGACTGCATCGCTTCAACTTAAGTATATGTAAGAGCTATAAGTCAGAAGTAGAGAGACAAATGGCCAAAGCCCACGAAGAAAAAACATAACATAACATAAACTCGTAAACGGCAATCAGCCGCCAATGCAGTCAGCGCGAAAAAATTGTCAACATGATTGAGTTGCGAGTGAAAATAGGAAGTAAAAGAGCAAATAAATTGTCCTTTTATGTGACAGAGAATGGAAAAGCGTTGATATAGGAATTCCATATGTGAAAAGATATACAAGTAGTTGCATACCAGGAAGAGTGGCATACGTTTTTCGAGTTAGATCTTATCTGCACAGTAGTAATTTAAGTATTAAAAAATGTATAAAATAAACTGCAAAATATGCTCCGAAACTAGGACAAAATCTTTTATATTTTAGAGCCAACTTAGCAAAGCAATAAAACCGCTCCATAAATTTTTTACCATTTATTGACCGTCGATAGTCTGCTAATCAGGCAGAGCATTCATTTTCTGTGCTGTGAGCACTTTAGCCACCACACGCCTAGTCGCCTAAATAATTGGCTGCAAAGACATCCTGCTCCCTTATTCCTTTACCCTTCACCCAAGCAGGCATGTACAGCTTTATTCGCACTTTTGTTAACCGCTTGAATGCCTGCGCTGCCACCAAAGGTGCAATAAATATGAATAACGAGCGCGACGTGAGTGCAGCATATGAGCTAATGAAAAAAATCCTTTAAAAGAGACAAAATAACAACCGAAAAAAAGGAAAAGAAAACAAAGCGAATGCGCGCAAAAATAACAAATAAAATGGCAGTATCCAAACAGTTCGCTTTTCAGCGCTGCTGGAAGGCTGGCTGCAGATGGAAGTCCCAGTCGTAGACACATATGCATGCGAGTACCGTTGTATGCAAGTGCGTCCGCACATGTTGCGCATACGCCCTGCTGTGCTACCAGCGCGCTTGAAATGTTCCTACGGCGCAGTAGTGTGATGAAGATACACACTACTTTGCGACTCCGATATTTTACTACAAACAAATCAAGATTGAAATTGGCGTTTGCATTGTCTGTTAATTTATTTACACGTACGTTTGTGTATGTCGAGCACTAACCGCCCAATAAACGTAAGCGACATTTTGTTTAACATTTTCTTCTTGCTGCAGAAATCAGGTTCGGTAATTGTTTTGCTTTTTGCCAAAAGAAGTCGATAAATAAGCGAAATTTTTTCATGGATATATATGTATGTTAAAAGAGTTAATATTTGACTTTTATTTTTCCGATCAAAAATGTTTTCACTATTATTTTTATTCGGAATTTTTTTTCCGGAGAATGAACTTTAAAGCAATATAGTGCCTATCATAACTATACGCCAAACACTTATTGATTAGTTTTGACAGGTTGTTTCATTATTTTTTAATTTTATTATTATTTTTAAATATGGTGCAATATTAAAAAAAACAACAAACTTTCGTACAATTTCGAGCTTTTCAATTAGATTTCGTAGAAATATTTGGACTTTTCAATTTTGTAGCCCATTCAGTGCTAGTACAATAAAGAAAAGAACTGACTGAAGAAAATAACTAACATACTAAAGTTACTATCGACTAAAAATTATAATTCAAAATATTTGTAAGAAATCGAATTAAAAGGCTCGGCATTTTTACTGAAGTTTTTTGATTTTTTTTTAAATATTGCACAAATTTTGAGACTTGGATTTACATATACGGTTTTTGTTAAATAATGAACAATATTAAATAAATAATTGTATTGATGATTTTTACATGTTGTTAAAGCAAATATTTAGCTGTGATTTAACGCCAGTTTTAAAAATTCTACAATAAAGTTAAATAGTTTGCAATATCTGAATATAAACAAGCCTTACAAATATTACCATATCGAGCCCTAACCGCCAAAAAGATGTAAGCGATTTTTTTTTTTAATTTTTGTAATGCAGTAATAGTCTAAATCTAAAATCTAAATCATCTAAATTAATTTCAGCTTCAAAAAAAAAAAAATTTTTTTTTAAATTTCGCTTACATCTTTGTTGAGGTTGAGGCTCTATATGCAAGTACATAGTTAGATCTATACATACATGGACTCACGTCATTTAATTATTTGTTCATTTGTGTCAAAAGCACGACCTGAAATTTGTGAAAACAAAAATCATTGCTTTCTATAAATTAAATTCGGCGTTCCTTTCTCTATTTGTAGGCGAGTTTAGTGTACTTATATTTGTTACCGAACTCGAAACTCGCTGGCTGGAGGTAGCAGAGTCCCCCTCCAAACAAGAAGAAAGCCTAGATAAAAGTTGTCGGAACGTTGTTGGAAACGTAATGTTTAGAAGAATTAAATTAGTCGTAGAATATTTTCATTTTTAATTCAAATCATTTGACAGAATAAGAGTTTAAAGAAAAACTGAATGAGAATAAGCATTTTGGGTTAAGCGTTATACAAGAGCACCATGTTAATATATTTAAAAGTATAATATATTTTATGAATTTTTATTAAAAATATTCAACAATTTTAATTGAGCTTGAGACCATTTTTAATGAAAAACTTATTGTGGAAAA
>NW_016167120.1:10412-22299 GCF_001687245.7 Rhagoletis zephyria | reverse complement strand
AGACTTGAACAGATTTTTAGTTTTTTTTTAAGCGCAAAAATGTGACAAAATTTTGAATTTGACCAGCCATAACTCAACGAGTTTATGCTTTTATATGAATACGTTTTAATAATACATCGAATACATCAAATTTCAATTCAAATTTTAATCAAATTTTTCCGATTTCCGGCCAAAAATTTTAATTTAAAATTTTAAAATTTTCGTGGATGTCTGTATTTTTACGTAGCATAAAATTAAGGGGGTGACTTTGGTGTTAATATTTTAAGGACCTCCCTAATATTAAGGTATGTGTAATGTTAATATTACTAAAAAAATTCATGGGGAAAATGAAGTATGTCCAGCGAAAAGCACCTAGGAAAGGTGATGCTATAAAGAAGAGAAAATCGAGTACTTATAGTTCTTTTCACAGCATAGGTCCTCTGAAAAAATTAAGCATTTGTTTTTGTATGAGTCAACACTCAATCCACTCGATGGATCCATGGAACTTACTTCTGAAAATCGGAATAAGAGGGAGATAGCAAGGATAATTATGAATGGGTCGAAGTTGCACGGAAGACTTTTTGCGCACCTCAGGTAGTGAATCCTAAAATGTTTTCCATGATTTTGAAATTTTCTTAGATATATTTATTTTGTACGTAGAGTAAAGCGAAATAAGGGTGCCTCATAAAAAATTGAGATGTTGATATTTTGAGGAGTACCCTAATACATACGTTTTTAATAAAAACACATCCCAAGAAATTATAGACAAATAATTTATCGATAATTTAGAGTGTGCCACGTAAGTACCACCAAAACAAAACAACAACATCAACTGCCATAAGAAGCTCTATCGAAGATCACTACAACAAGAATTTTCATTTAAGATCCAATGTACAAAATTTACGTAGTACAAAAAGCAGAGAAAGAAAGAATGAAAAAGTTGTGTAACCAAAAGCGTATATGGTGAATTATTTACATATATACATACATACATACAAGGTTAAAATTTAAATTTTTTGACATGGGTCCCCTAAGAGAATGTCATTTACAAGCAATAACAACGTAAATATGAATGTATAAGTTATATCGCTGACATGCTAAAGGGACTGCCAGGGAGTAAAGAGGCGTTACTAAATATTTGATTCTTTTACATACATATTTCTCCGAGTTTTCTCTATTTTCACTGTCTTATTGAACGGTCAATGTTGGTTGTACACGCTTAATTTGGTAGGCTTGTAGCTAAGTGATTTATAGTAAAGTGTGGGAATATCTTTTCAGTCTAAATAAAGGTAAACAAAAAATATGGTATGTTTGATTGCAAGTGTTTCGGCTCGTAAATTAAGTGCTCAATTAGCATGAGATACAAATTAAATATTCAGAAATGGGCAGGTCTTAACTACTAAATACGGTGAGAATCATCAGAGCAGTGCGACGCATTAAGAGCTGATCTGCTTATGATATTCGAACATTTAGAAAAAGCTTTCGATAATGACTTTAAGGCAGACCTGACCCGAGAAGTACCAAAAACTAAAATAATATTGTCGCTGTTATTAAATCTACATAAGTCGCGACGGTGCTAGGTGTCGTGTATGTTAGAAAGCAAATCGGTCTGAGACCTTTGAAGTTCTTAACGGAATTGCAGAAGATTCACAGCCAGTTCACTGCAACATTATGGCAACGCTGGCGACATACATACATACATCTTTTGGCAAATCGTCTTTCCGATCTGTCTAAAATTGACAATTAGCCTACACAAAGAAACTAAGGTGGCTAAGGTCCTGAGAATAAATTAAAAAAAAAAACCTAGATTTTTAGAATCGCAGCGAACTGTTGTGGTAACGTGGTGATCGCCAACCAACTCTCTTGAGACTGTTATGAATTTCACATACCTTGGCAGCGAAGTTGCCCCCGGTGGCAGACGAAGAAATTAACTGCCGAGTATGTACGTAAATCCAGAGCATAATTTGGTAAGATGTATATACATACGAGTTCGAGCTTAAAGTTAAGGCTTTTCAAAGCCAAAGTGCTTTCAACGAAAGGCACTACTGCAATAACCAGGCGATGGGAAGTTTTCGTAAACACATGTCTTTGAATAATACTAGGAGTTTATTGGCATAAAACAATATAAGAAAGGCTAACATGCAGCCCTTTGATATCTGGAATCTCGGAGACAGAAATGAAAGTAGATAAGCTACACTTTGCGCCAAAGACGACGACAGTATACATATATGTATGTATTGCAAAGAAAGCCTTGTAATGGAATCCTCTAAACGGTAGACTACGCAAAACGGGGAGAAGAACTGTCGATCGAGAGGCGAACCAACATGGGTTAAGCTCCAAATAACTGAACGCGATTGCCAGAATCAGATCCAGAAGGCGCGCAGGCGTAATAGGTGCCCTACATACTTTGAACAAGAGTAAAAACGATCTCCGGCGCATATTATTCTGACCTGTTGGACTGAGATTGAAGCGAAATCGACCGCAAATCCTCTGTTGAGTTGAAAAACGCTCTATTACAGAATTCGGTTCAAAAACGCCCTACCGCAGAAACTGGATCCAAAATGCTGTATCTCAACTGAAAATATGTATATTGAAAATAGATAGATGGCGCATTTTTTAACCGAATTCTGAGATAAGGCGACCTTCCACTCAGCCGACGAAATGCTCCTCTGCCAGGGCAATGCATACATACAAATTGCTCTTTCCTACATCATATTCTCCACATTTAGGACGCTGCGACTATTTGCTATATATATATCTAAACCTGAAAACTCGATGAAAAAATGCATATTTTGAGAAACTTGAAAAAAGCTTTATTTTTAGAAGGAATCAAAAATGTAAACAAAAACGGTGGACGAGATAAGTATATCGAGTATGTATACTATCTTGGGAAATAATAGTAAATCGGAACAGTGCTGGGATTCACCTCGATGATAACGCCGCTTACCAGCATTACTATTATACATATAAGAACCTTAGTACGTAATTATACGAAAGCATTAAGCTCATATACTGTTCCATTACCCTTTTCATTTCATCAGTAAGAATTTATTGCACTTGCATATGCACCTTCGCTTATCGGCAATGAAAATATTTTGACATGTTAACGAAAGCTGAAACAAAAAAATGGCAAACACCCTCTTTTTGCGTACCTGCATAATATGCAGTGCATATGCGCAACTGCACACACACATTCATACATCAGCGCCATATCAAAGTGAAGAAATGCATAGTTTCCGAGGAAGGCAAAGAAGCTTCACATGAGCCAATTTATAGCCGAGAAGTAGAGGGCAACATGAAGGCAAATAAAATGGAGCAAATAAGAAAAACTGAAAGAAAGTCTCAGCAAAACGAATAAATGGCGAAGTAATTATAAATGAACGGAGAAAAAAACAACAACAATAATGACATAAAAGCTGAAATAAATGAATTATACGACAAAAATGAAGAAGGAAGCAACTGACGAAAGAAGAAACTAAATGGCAACAGAGCAGGCCATAAAGGAATTGGCAGCGGTGCTAACTGGTGTTTGTGGAACATTAATTAGCCAATGTAATGACGTAAAAGCAATAAAATACCAACACGCAAGCATTTATGGCCCAACAAACAAATATAGAAGCAAACATATCTACATGCATGCGCACATACATACGTGAAGAGAAATGCAAGGATTAGCTTGGCGAGTGCGGGCAAAGCATTACATACGTGACAACAACAATAATAACAAATAATTATAGCAAAATGTCAACAATTGCATGTCCTGCACGCAAGCAACAACACTACTAGCAAGCAGCCAACAGCCAACAGCAGCAGAGCGAAAAAAGAGCAATCCGCAGAAATGGTCAGCCCACGGCTGAGCAGCAGCTGGCTGGCTGCAGGGCAGGGCAGGGCAATTACTAATGCACTTGTTGTTGTTGGCTTCGTGCATGTGCATGCCATAGCAATGAAGTGCATTTTTAATCGCCAATGGCTAAGCTAAAAGTCATCACAAACGGCCAAGCCAAGCCAAGCCAAGCCAAGCCAAGCCAAGCCAAACAAAATCTCAATATCGTGTTCACGCGCATTCAGCCGCAATCAGTGGCCGCATGTGACGAGATTGCGTTCCCGCGGCAAGGTGAGGAGGCGAGCGGTGGCCGGTGCATCCTACGCAAAGTAAAACACATATGAGCGTGTATGTATGCGTGCCCGCATACGGCATGTTGCACTCAAAAATGTCTTCGAGAGCAGCCACAACTCGTGCGAAGGAAAGCGGCGAGGACCAGCAAGCAATTCGCATAGAGAGGCATGACTGGCGCGGCGTGTCGCAAAAATAGTTGCGCTTTCGCAATTTTAAGCATTTCTGCGTGCCACAACTGCCACCAAGCAGCCAAACAGCCGGGCAGCCAGACGCCCCAGTAGCTTGGTAAGCAGGCAACTTGGCTGCCAGTCAGACATTCAGGGAAGTCCAAAAACGGCTCGAAATTAATACGTTTGCGTGTTCGGCGTAGTTGGTCTGGGAACGAGTGCGTGCAGCCAACTGTGTTAGCGAGCTACTGTGCAGCAGCCATGCAGCCAGCTAGTCAGTTGCATCACTGCAACAACAACAACAGCAGCAGCAGCAGCAGCCAGCATCTGTTGTGCCACAACTCACACGTTTACCACCACTTGCGCGTACATACTCACACACATGCACATACATACTACTTACTATATGCACATATGGATGTAAACACATTTGCTTGTGCGCCGGTGTGCCCACAACACATTAAATGGTATCAGCGTATCCGCGATCACAACAAATGCATTCATGTATTTTTATCTCTTAGCTGGCGATTATGACATGTTGAAGTTAAATATGCTAATTTCATTACAACTGCGCTGATTGTTGCTCGTTTGCATGCTGATGTGGCTCGTGTTGTTGCTATTGGTTGCTCGTCTACCCAAGCTGCCTGCCTTCCGCCAAATGGCATCGTCTGTGGCCTCCCCGGCTCTGCGACATGGCTACCATGCATTAACACTTTAATGTCGTTTTGTGACAGTTATTAACGCCTCCGTGCGATTGGATGTATGTATGTGTGTATGTGTGTGTGTGTGTGTGTGTTTGTGTGCATGCACCCAAATGTGCTGCAAGTGCCACAACTAGATTTGTTAGGTGGTACGCGCAAGGAAATCAGTATGGAACGGGCAGGAATTTGTGAGTTGGTGCAAAGTGGCACAAATAGATATAAATAATTTGTAGAGAGGTATTTCTAGTTATAGTCCTTATTTATTTTGTTATACCTGCATAATTATGTACATACATATTTATTTATGTATGTAGTATATACTAAGGGTGTTCGATAATATTGCTGGTATAGAGAACGCATTGATTCTCAGTGATGTGTGGGTTTGTAATAACCCAGTAGAAATCGGTTGTATGCATTCATCAAGTATGCATGCTGTATGGGTGAAAAAGTGTGAAACAATTCATGAGCGGACATGAATTTCCAGAAATAAAGTCAAATTCTGGTGAACTGTAAGCGAACGTACTTTATTGTTGTTTTGAGTACATTTCTCTATAAATTTGACTACTAAAGAGCATCACAAAATGTTTGTAATATTTCCTATCCTATTTCCTCCTATTTCACTAACGCCCTATTTCAGAATTTTGTTGAAGAACGCCCTATTTCAGAATTCGATTCAAAAATGCCCTATCACACTTCAAAATGTATTGAAAATTTGCTGATATAGGGCGTTTTTGAAACGAATTCTGAAATAGGGCGTTCTTCAACCAGTTCCTTTACGTTTCTGTTATCAGGGCCATGTCATATGCCTCAATAATTAGCGTTGGCTTCGAATGTTTTTATGCTAGGGCTGGGACTATCCGTACATTAGCATATCTAGATATCCGCTCGGATATTCGTGTATACGGAAAGAATCCTGATATCCAGATATGCGGTTAATAACCGTTCCTTTTTTGATCCGGATATCTGGTAAATATCCATTCACTTGTGTAAAATAAATAATAGAACATTTCAATACTCCGGATATATGGTTAATTACCGAATTATAACCGGATATTCGGATGTTTTAATCAGGTATTCGAATATTCGGATTATCCGGATATTAAAAAAAATCCGGATAGAACCCACAGTCCTAATTTATGCACAACTGAGGCAAAGCGTATTAATACAAAATTCAAAGATTTGCTGCTAAAAACTGTTATCTAGTCTGATATAATCTTCTTAATTTTTTCATATACTATATCTATACGAAATTTATAAAATTATAAAATTATAAAAAATATTTCTTGTGATTTTTTTTTGACAATTGCGTGTGATTTGCGAAAGTTTATAGTCCACTTTTCTTCTCGTAATATCCTACCCCCCATTTACGTCAACTAATTTAAAATTTAATTAAAAAAAAAACAAATTTGCACTCGTTTCTCAAATCGCTGGCGTTTAAATTTCCATTGAAATTAATTTGTGCAATTTTTAAATTAGTTGCGAGACAATCACACCCGACCAGCACACACAACAGCAATTTTTCCATTATACGTTAATCAAAATTGCCTTATAATTACAAGAACACATTAACGAAGGCAACGCACAGTGGGACTACAGCGGCCAAAAGTAGTAAAAACGGATTAGCGAATTCTTAAAAAGTAATTGCATCTGCAAAATATCCAGCTAACCCAAACCAAAAATAATTTTTGATAAAATTGCATATTCGCAGTCATGACACGAGCTTAAAGTAAGAAAAATGCGAAAACATAAATCAATTTAAATAATTAATTTTTCCACTTGTGCGGATATATAAAAAGCCAATCTGTTTGATGAGCAATTTTTGAATATATGTACATATCTGTAGTCAAGCATTGCTTTAAATTTTTATAAATCTTTCCGAATAGCGCATAAACGAAATTTCAGCGAATTTCTAGTACGATTACTACTTTTGGCCGCAGCATATATGGCGACGTCCCACTGTGCAACGTACCCAATACCAGAGCCGCGCCGCGCAACCAGTGTTACCTCTAGCCTCGTCTAGCTTTAGAGGCGCATACCACAGATTAACTCGCATTAATTGCCACAAAACTATTAGGTACAGTTGTTTGAACAAATGTAGCGACATGTGTAGTATCAATGCATATGTATACACATGTATCTATGTATGTATGTACATACATATGTATGTATGTATGTGCAACCATTTAATACTTAAAACAATTAAGCAATAGTTATACAGCTTTTCTTTTTGGCTTGACAAGATTGTGAAAAACCACAGCTAACAACAAACAGTGGAGCACTGGGAGTCAGTCCATCCACTTGTACAGCTATTGCATGCATTTGAACAATCATTGACATATTGGGCACTGGTGGGCCACACAGCCACACAGCCTCCAGCAGATGTACGTGCGTCGGCAACAATATGCTTGGTGGGGGGCAGTGCGCACCGTTTCGCTTGCTTTGTATGTGCCACCAAGTAGCAGCTTTTTCGCATAGTTGCGCGCCAAAGCGACAAATTTGGTATTAATTAAAAAGGCAGCGAAGTTATGAAATCCGCTCCACAATAAACAAACAAAAAAAAATAAAAAAAAACGTGCAGCTAGTCGTCGATCAGCTGCAGCCTTTCGACGACAATTGGTCCACGAGTGAGTGAGTTAGCCATCAATGTTGTATGGTTTATGGTTTGGTGGCGACCTACCGGAGTGCACGCGCGCGCGTTTGTTACCAATATCGATAGTTTGATACCAAAATGTAGCGAATCGTCGGCGATCACGTTACATTTACGCGCCAATTATACATACATACATACATACAGCATAGGTAGATAAATTGATAGATAGCTAGAGCTAGCGACAAGTTTCTATTGCAGTTAGGGTTCGTTGCTGCCTGTTGTTGGCTTCCAGCTTCAGCACCAGCTATGGCATATTTGTTGCATGCCTCCTTTTCAGTGACGCGCCGACTGATATTTTCCAACCACTTGCTGGCCGGCTGATGGCAGCGCATAATTGCAGGTTGGATGGGCTTGCCAAATAGTCGGACACGGCGACGTAAAACAGGTTGTTTGTTGTAAACGCAACAACAATACATGTGTACATATGTATGTATGTAAGTGGCAACACCACAGCACACAGCTGTCTACCGCGAAAATAGCAATTGCAAAGCATATTAATGGCAAATAAAATGGTTGGCTTGAAAAATGCTTTAATTAAAAACTAATTGCGAGTAATTTGCAGCGCAATTTAACTCATTTTCCAGAAACTTTTCCACACTTCGCACAATAACAAGTCAAACAAAGTGATATAGCAACAACAACAATAACAACAGTGAAATATTGCAATAAATACGTTCCTGCTGTCAGCTGGCGAGGCTATATGTATAGACATTTTTGCAGTCTGTGCGCAAGTGCAGCGCGCCGCCGCCAATTGTTGCCGCCAACAGAGTATGTCTCTTACGGCTACCGACGAAGTTAGCTACTGCTGCTGGTGGTCGTTGCCAAAGTTGCTGATTTCATAATATGCCTACGACACTCTGGAGAACTCAAATTAATTGAAAATACTTTTGCCAATTTTGGGCAAAAGGCAAATAGATGGAGAGAAAATGAAACAGTGGCAGCGGGAGAATGAAAGAAAAGCAAGAAATCAGCACATCGTCCTACCATCGTACAATCGGCGAAATGCAGCACTTGCAGCAGTCAACTGCATCACTGAAAATGCAGAAGACAAAAAAAAAAAAAAAGTTTCCACTGCACTGGCGTGGAATTGATGGACAGACTTACTATACTGACGTATTGTTAAATGGTAGTTAAATGTCACAATTTCCAGCTGTGGCATGTGAGGCGCACGTACAAATGCAGGCCGCAACAGACACATGCCACAAGTAAACATAGGCAAAAAAAAGGCNAGCGCCTAGGAATTTTGCCAATAAAATTTAATTTCCGAAATTTTGCATTAATTTTCGATAAAAGAATTTTCGTTTTTTGTGCTCATGAATTTATTTTGGCCACAGTTATGGAAGTTGAAAATGTTAAGTAGCGGTATCACGTACCATGCTCGCGGCTTAAGGGTTAACCACTTTACATCTGAGCAATCAAACAAGCGTGTATGTATGTTGGTATATACAACTAGCTGGTAGCTAACTGATAGATTTAAATGGCCCATCAATAGGCCGCAGCTGCAGCGCTAAAGTTAGTGTGGCAACAACGGCCATCGACAGCCACCATTGTTGCTGCCGCTGCTGCTGTTGTTGTTGGTTGTTGTTGTTGTTTCTTCAACTTGCACACGTATTCGTCGTCGTCGTCGTCATTGTCATCTTCATCGCCATCATTGCCATCTGCTGCCAATCGCTGCTGGTCACATTTTATGGCCGCATTGGTCATCGATAAAAATGCATGCAACATATCTACATACATACATACATATGAAAATGCGTTTATGTATTTGTTCATACGTATGTATGTATGTTTGTATGTTAAAAAGTAAAACTCATTCCATTGGCAATTAACGACAAATGACCAATTAATTTTTGCAATTCACAACCAAAACAACAGCAGCAACATCAACAACAACTACATTGCATGTACATAAACTTCCCAATACTGCTAAACTTGCTTGTATTAGCAATAAAATTGTTGTGTCGCACAGATATCCAAGTGTAGATATTTAGCAACAACATAGTATGTATCTACTTAGTTGCTTCGCTCTGTTTTGGTTTTGGCAAATCTGGCTATCCACTTTCGTGATCGATGAGTCGCCGCTGATGGCTTGGCCGATGACGTTACAACTGCGCGACAACCACCGTCTCTTGTGTGGCGCAATCGATTAGAGAATAGTTTGTATGGTGGTTATGACCTTTTTTATAAACTGCTGCTGTAATTATTGTGATTTTCTTAATTTGATCACTTTCAATTGCAGCGTTCGGTTTTCTTTGAATTTTTGAATTAGACTATGTGTACTGGGATTTTCTTATTTTTTTTTTTGCAGTGTAGTGGATTTTTATTTCTACTTGATAATTAATGATTGGAAACATTTCGACTCCCAGTTTCTTATTGTGGCTTACACTTTCTTGTAAAACTTCTAATCCTATGCTGTTCATAATGGAAGTCTTCAGGCTAAATTTGAAGTCGTCACTACCATGCGTTTGGGCGCTATAGCAAATTGCTTCTGAGCCACCTTTGATAATCAGCTCCCTAACATAGCCTAAGATTGATATCTATTATCATTAACAACATTATCATGATCATCATAATCATCTTTGTCACCGTTATCAATGTCATCATCACCATCATCGTCATAATCATCATCATCATCATATGCACCATCATCATTATTCTCATCGTCATCATAACCACGCGGATCATCATCGTCATGACCATAATCGCCAATAACTCCATAATCATTATTCTCATGATATGATTTGTAGTAGGGATGTGCGATTAATCGCATAAGCTGATTAATCGAAACCTAGTTGATTAAATAATCAAAAAATAATAACTTTTGTAGATCAAAGTGAATAATTTCTCGATTAGACACATTTTAATTAATCAGAATCTAATTTATTTTGTTAGTCAGAAAACTATTTAAACATAACCCAATTAATCAGAAACTACAGCTATATATTTTTTAGTAAGGTGCTTGTTTGGAATTATGTTTTTGTTAAAGGGGAAAATATTGTACTATATTATAAAAAAATCATTTGCATTGAAACCAAGCTCGAAAAAAAAGTTACTCAGATTTCAATTAATTTTTTATGAGTAAACTATAATAACACAGGATATGATTAATCAGAGTTGGATTAATCAGCTTTTTTGATAAATCAGAATTATGATTATTTAAAAAATGATTTAATCGATTAACCACACATCCCTAATTTCTACACATCACACTATTCTTTTCTGTAATTGTAAATTAAAAAAACATTACATTCAACGTTTAAATAAAATTCAAGGATTAATTTTTGCTAGGTCACAGGATCAATGTGAACAGCAGCAGCAGAAACTTTCACATAGTAGTTGAAACTGCGAATATCAAATGGGACTTTTTATAAAAACAAGGATTAATAAAATATCTTAGAAAAACTGCCTGTCAAAGCAGCCTAGTTAAAAAAAACTCATAAAATCCCTCAACTTATTCGCAGAAACATATATATTTATTTAGATAGATTGGACACAGAAGAGCGAGAGATGGAAGAGGGAGCAGGTGGGGACGCGACACTAAACTTGTTGTTCCTACGATGGAATGAACATTGAAAGGGGTTTGAAAGCAGCTTTCTTAGTTACCTCTTCAGACGGTCAAGCAGCAAGGAGGGCCTTCTCAAATAGAATGTGATCACCTTCAAGCTGGCGAGAGAATGTCCATAAACTCTTTTGGTGGAACAGTAGAACACATCTACTCGCGTGAAATGGACTCAGTTGGTTTTCTTTGCGGCTGGGTAAAATCAGAGCCTAGTAAATACTGGGAACATTACGGGTCAGACACTTTTCTGATAGACAGATCATTAATCACCTAAATAGAGCTGATGTCCGCTTGCTTGCTGGGTTATTCAGACGGTTATAACTTATAAGGAAAAAATCTGAGAGGATTTGGAGTAAGTGCGGCATATATGGCCCATGTGTATAATATGGCCCACCTGAATATCTTCCCAGCCACAAAGTCAAAACATCACACAGTGACTTCGCTCCACACATATTTTAGCAGAGCACGATTCAGTGTTATTTGACGAGTGTGGTGAAACAGATGTGCGCACTATTGCACGAAAATTATTTTTTGGTGGCAACTTAGTATTTTTTGGTACGTTTTCGTAAAGTTTTTTTATGTTTAATTTTAATTGAAAAATATGTTTTGGAGTGTTAAATATATAGTGCTTGGACCGGTATTTCTTGAAGTGGAATCCAATTTCAATAAATAACTCGTGAAGTGTGCATAAATGAAAAAGCAGTGAAAAATGTA
>NW_016167120.1:0-8248 GCF_001687245.7 Rhagoletis zephyria | reverse complement strand
CTACTTGCAGTGTAATTCATCGATTACTTTTACAAGGCAATGTCCTAGGCGCTAGTCACCATCGGCTCTCTCTGCACTACCGGGAGTTACTAAAGTAGTCACTTGCGTGATCTATGGGCGCCCTCTGTCATAATTTTTCCCGATTCTGCTTCCGACTGGTTCGTCTCTGCACTACCATGTGCACTACCACGGGTTAATAGAGTAGCTACTTTCCTAGGAGTCGGTGCAGTAGCGGTTCAAAAGTAGCCTCCAGCAGTACTGGAGGGTTATGTCACTGATATACCCCGGAAAATCACTTTTGCTTTGTTGCATATGAAAGGATGGAAAATTATTGATATAAGTAGATATAGTAGTATCGAAATAACGATTAGAGTAACCACATTTAAGTAGGTATCGATATTTTGATGGTATCGGAACGTCCCTAGGAACTACTTAAATGGTGAACGTAACACCTGGATTTTGGGTACGTATGCAAAATTAAAGTGAAAACGTATACAAATCGTTTTTCCACGTACAGGGGATGCTGTCCTAGTCCTTGGAATCATGTTTGATGAAACCTTTTTTCCAACTAGATACATCTTTAATTGGCGTGCCAAGACTATTTAGCTCCTTAGCCACATTCTCCTAAAATTCCATAACTTCTTTTGACGATATCTTTATCTTCGATAATTTTTTTTTTCTGACAAGCCATTTTGAAAAAACTAAAAAAATTGCAATCAATTGTTAATTTTTAATTATTCCATTAAGTTTTATAAGGAACCCATTTATTCGTTTTGGTTTTGTAAGTTAAAAGAAAATGAAATACTAATTTTAGTTACATAAAAAAAAAGATTCCTTAACTTCAACGGCATTGCGTTTAATTTTTTTTTCGCCCTTTAAAATTTTTCGTTTTTAAATTTGTATGCTTTAAATGTTACAGCAAGTGCAACGCGGCAGCAGCAGCAGTGCCCAATTAACTTGGCATATTTTCGAAAAATTTCCAGCTGAAAATATTTAATTACCTACAGACGATAAACAATGGAAGTGCGCGTTGTTGTTGTTGTTATTACTGTTGTTGCTGTTGTTGCTGTTATTGCCATTGTTTGTCTTTTAGTCTTTTGTCATATTATCATTTCGACCTTTTGGGTTTCTCTCTTTTTTTTTTGCCTTTGGCTTAATGTGACACTTTTTTATTACCTCATCAGTTGAAAAACACGAATAGTTTGTATCATTTTTTGTTGTCAACGCGGCGATGGCGATGGCGATGGCGACTGCTCTTGGTTACTGAACATTGGTGATATCTTAACTTGTTGTACATTTTGTTGTTTTTATTGCAGCGATGATGTTTTTTTTTGTAGGTGGTAGCAGTGTGTGAGTGATGTAAAAACAGAGGAGTTTGTGTGTGGCCAAAGGCTAGCTATGTATGTATGTGTGTGGGTATATCTGAGCACCCGCCATATACATACATTCGTATGTACAAGCATGTAATAATAGATACGTTAAATGCCTACAAAGTAGATATAATTTAATTTGACTAAATTAAGTGTAACACATTTCGAGATAAGCGACATTTCGGCTAGCGGCGGCGACGGCAATAAAGGTGAAGACAGTAGCTGCTGCCAGCCGCCAAACAGTTGTCACATCAACTATGTGTACCTGGCAAGCCAGCAAAAACGAAGCAACAACGACAATCAGTAGCCAAATTACGACATTTCCAGTAGCAAACGCGCCCGCTGCAACTTGGCTAATCTTGCTTATCTGAAGTGGCCATCTGACATGTGGCACAGAGCCTAACTCCCAACTACTGCATAGGCACAACGCTCTGCGCTGCCACTCTCCGCACGACCGACCATCCATGACCAATTGGCCCTATCAAGCAGGTATGGGATGCACATACATACACGCATGTAATTGTATGTGTGTGCGACCTGCTGAGGTTGTAAGTACCTCACACTTGTCACACTCGGCGCACAAAGGACGCATTGTCAGTAGTAAAAGCAATAGCGGCGGCGGTGGCGGCAGCGGTGGCGGCACTTTAGTTGTGCGGCAACCTGCAGCGCTGACAATAATCCAGCCGCAGCGCAAACAGCAAATAGCAAACAAAACATCACACAAAACAAATGGATAAATGTTGTATAAGTGGCAGTTGAAGTTGAAGTGGAGAAAGAAGTAGAAGCCAGCAGATAAAGCAAATAAATAAATAGCATTGAACACTTGAAGTGGCGACGCGGTCAACGAATTGGCGCTCAGGTAAAAAGTTGACAGGCTGCTGATTTGCTGCACTTTTTACAAGTAGTGTGTGTGTGTGTATGTATGCTTGCTACATAGGTTGCCGCTTTTGTTATGCGCTGCCTGGCATCCACAACGCTCCAGTGCACCTGTTTAACTGACTCGCTGGCTCGCTGGCTCGCCACTCGCGCTTTGCTCTGGCATTCAAATTTGTTTCAAAATCCAATTTCGAAGGAATTACATAGTTGCATTGCCAATGTCAGCAACTAAATTACAAGTACAAGCATTTTTATATGTAATAGCTGCTTTGTTTTTGTGTTCGCCCTCTTATACATACTTGTTTCGGTTGCCGTCAACTGTGATGAACTTATTTATTGCCTAATTTTTTTCTTCCTGTTGGTACGTGGCCAAAAGGCCAATTGAAAATTTATTGTGACACTAAATTATCTTGGGGTTAGGGATAAAAGGATATGCTGCCATAGGCACAGGATCAACAATGTAAATAAATTTTTGGAAAAGTGTGTAAATTTTAAAAGAGGGATTAAGTGAAATTTTTTAAATATGCATTTTTGTTAAATAAAAATACTTTTGAATAGGTAAGTACTGCCCGTGCTGTTTTATGATGCAAATTACATAATTCGATAAATGGTGTTTAAAATAAAAACATAAAAATAAAAACTAAAATTTTCGGTATTTTTTGTCGAATATTACTTTAATATTAAAAAAAAAAATCGTCGTTGCCTATTTTCTAATTTTTTTGTTGCACCACTTTTGTTAAAAATAAAACTCTTTTTTGTATTTTATTGTTGTGTACTGGCTAGAGTTATAATAATGGTAATGATGCTTGATATTAGAAGTAGTAATTCGTTCGGTAATTGGTATTGGCACTGGGTATTGGAAATGATATTGGTAATTGATAACGATAAATAAAAATAAATATTGATACTGGTAATTATAATTGTAAATTACAATTTATAATGGTAATGGTAATGATAATACAGATGGGAGTGATAATGGCAAAAGTAATGGCACTAGAAATATTAATGGCTATGGCAATGATAATGTCACTTGGTAATGAGATAATTTAAAACGGTAGTGATAGTAGTAATCGTAACTGGTAATGACAACGGTAATGCTAATTTTGTAATGGTAATTGGTGATGGTAATGAGGTAATTGGTATCGGCAATGTAATGATAACGGTGATTGGTAATGGTAATGGTATTGGTAGGTAGGTACATATATAGGTAGGTAAAAGTGGCTGCCACCTTAGGGGCACACTTAGAGCCTCCATTGTGTTACCACAGTTGACACCGTTCAACTATCCTCCCTGTTGAACCACTTCGTGTCGCTGATGAATCTCATCGGGCACCTTGCGTCGGTATTTGAAACTTCCGCAAGGTCGGCCAGGAACGGTGAACCCAGATGCCGCTGCCTGCTTCCACACATTGCGGGGCATTTACACAAGAGATGCAAGACTGTATCCTCCTCCTCGTCGTCCTTGCAGCTTCTGCAACATATACGGAAAGGCACGTCGAGCCAAGAAATATACTCTCTTCTAAGAGTCTGCCTTGAAATTCGACAAATCGTACTTTGACTTCATCTTTCTTCAGCTGGTTCGTAAACAAAAGGCAAAAAGGTATACCAATGTGTTCTTTACCAGGAAGAATCTGCTTAGTCATGCTTTGCCTTTCCCTATGACCAGGGGCCCAAGTGAGGTGAAATCGGTTCTGCTTGGCCATCTCCTATAGAGATAGGCGGCAGTCCAGTGCAATCTTTAAATAAAACGTGGAAAAGCCCAGAGCTTTGATTGCAGCCTGGCTATCACTAAAAATGTGGACGTCCCCTCCCATCATTTCGGTTCCAAGATTCTCAGCAGCTTCAATGATAGCTGAAACTTCAGCTTGGAAAACGCTGTAGTAGTCCGGTAATCTAAAAAAGATTTTTAGAGGAGAGTTTCGTGAGAAAACGCCCACCCCTACCTTACCGTCGAGTTTCGAACCATCTGTATAGATGTCAATACTATCGGGTTGAGTGTTGAAATACTCTTTCCACTCCTCCCTGCTTGGGATTCTTGTGCCAATGGTAACGGAAATGGTAATGGTAGTGTTACTGGTATAGATAATGATAGTGGTAATGATCAATTGATCGTGATTAAGTTATGCTTTTTTATAAAAACTACAACTGCTACATATCTAATCGGGAAATAAAAATTTTTTAAATGCATAAAGTTACATGGCAACTTATGCTAGAACAAAAGAGATTAGCTAATTTCATATAAAGAGATCAAAATGGTAATAACTCGCATGTTATGCTGCGATTTGAATCGTCATAAATCAGCAGTAAGTTCTAGCATCTTTAAACTTGCACTTTACTAAACTTGAATGGGCTTTAAAATACTAAATTGTTTTCTAAAAGTGGCAATTAGGAAGTACAAAATATTAATAAAAACTTTTGGAATTTTTGTGGTAATATTAACCATAATTTTATAAAAAGATATTTTCAAGATTTCAGCTATAAGCGCTCTGTGTGCGCGTCCCCTAAGGTTCAGAAATCGTTCAGAGACTTATGTGGAAGGAGTTGTGAGTCTCTTGTTCTCGTTTTATTTATTATTCGCCATGGGGCGGCAACTTATGAGTCCGCCTACTCTTTTCGTAGCGACGTATCACAGAAGCGCTGTGGTGAACCATACGAGCTCCGTTGGACCTCACGTTTTGCGAGAGTTCTGCGTAACTAGTTGGTTCAACTGAAATTTGTAGCTGTCTACAAACCTTGATGCCGAGTTTAATGAATCCAGCACTAAAGAAACTTTAATTTCCAACACTGTAATGCCCGTTAGTAGAGTATTCCAAGCAAGAAGCGTAATTGAGCTATTCAAACAGCAACAAAAGAAGCTTTAAATCTGACTTCTTCTTCTTCTAAGTCTAATTAAAATCACAGGATGTGCATCGCAAGCCAAACAAATAGAACTACATACTGCAACTCTAAAATTTCAAACTTAGAAGCAATTTAAAGAGTCCGCCAAGGCATAACTAATTTTGCTGGCATTGCTAGTTGCTAAATTAAATGCGCACGTCGTTGCACTTGGCAAAACACATAGCCCGCCGTAAAGTAAAATTATGTGCCACAGTGGGCGACGTTGCACCAAAGAGACATTGTAGTAGTTTTGCGGCCCTGCAGTTGAAGGCATACTTATACAACTTCATGCATATTCTATGCGCTGGTAAAAGGTGAAAAAGTGTGGAGTACAAAATTGAAAAGGGCTGCATGCCTTTCAAGCGGTCACACAGTTAGGAGCTGTGGTGGCACTGGCGCAATTTGGACTTTCACAGACCGAAAAAACCACTCGAAAGCAAAGAAACACACATCCAAATGCATATTGCAAACACACGTTTTTCTTTATATATTCTTCGAGCGGTAGCTGTTACTTTGACTTGAACTGGACTTTGACTATAGTGCGCGGCGCCTCCTGCTGCCTGCTGCTGCTGGCACAGCGGTCGGCTAGGGTCGCGCTTGCTTGTCACTCACTCAAAGGGCTCGCTCGCTCGCTCAAAAGGTGCCACAAATGCGCTTGTATCGCGCTTTACCGCGTCGTTGACAAAGTGTTGGACGCAGTAAAAACGTGTAGATTGCAGTACGTCTATTGCCTTCGCAGAGGAAATGTTTGAAATGCAGGGCGTATCTACGTAACTTTTTGCATACAATTAAAGTTTTTATATATGTAGATACAGCGCTGCGGCGGGCTTGCAGTCTCAAGCGAATTTAGCGGCCGCACTGCTGCACGGCTAGTTAGACCGTTAGCTAGTTAGTACCTTATATGTATGTAAAAAAAAAAAAACCAAACTTAATTTATAAACTTGCAAATATTCTAGTACGTACGTAGTACATATAAGCACATAAGTAAAAAGGAAGCGCGCAACAGCAAAGTGCAGTAAAAAACGCCTGTCACTTTGGATGACCGATATTCAGGCTATAAAGGAATATTTTTTTTATTTATTTGTAAGCATATATGTATGTATGTAAATATGTGAAATTAGTGCATTTTAATAGTGTGAATTGTGCATAAAATGCGATAAGATTACGATCAATGTGCGTTGCGGTAGGAGAAGTGGTGTTGAGGTGGCACGATTTTGTTTGTTTATTTCACATACACATATGTACATATGTATCCATGTATGTATGCATGTATGTTTTTCAATCAAGTACTTAATCATTAACAATTTCAGACCATTTCCTCAAAACTCGAATTTACCACAGCGCTGTGCGCCCTGCATCTAATTAGAGAACCGGAAGAGCGCGGCAATCAGCCAAATTGTTGGAATATAAGTTAAACAACCAAACTTAGGTACATATGTAGATACATATCGAAAGCTATGTAGCTAAATGTTTATGTGCTCTTTTCAACAGCGCGTATGCAAGTGTGTGCCATCAGCGCCCAAATAGGCATTTTATTGCAGTTAATATGATAATTGCACGCATTTTGACTGGCCGCGCGGTCGAGGCGGAAAATACTGCCAGCAAAAGCGGCAAGAGCTGCAAATATACGCACGAAAATGTACATATGTACACTCTAGACACACTTGCATATACATACATATGTATGCATACAGAAACTACTTATTTGTTGTTTTGCTGCCGCTGCCCCCATAGCGTAATTGCATATTAACTCCAATCAGCCGCGCACAATTGCTCGTTTACGGCCATTCCGCCGCGCGCAGTCCAATTGATATTGCAGACATTGCGAAGCTCTAGCGTAAAGGCAAAACAACAGCAGCAACAATAATATAAAAAAAAATATGCATAAAAAAAGAAACGCCGAAAAACAATGAATTGTAATTGTTTGCAGCAAGAAAAAAAGAAAGCATAGAAGAAAAAAAAAAACAATCAAATTCCAGCAATGAATCTCGCTTGCAAAACAATAACCAACTGGTGGAGCCTCAACAAGCGTCCAGCCGCCCAATCAACCAACCCTGCTTGCTTATTAAATTACAAAATGTGCGTATGTCTGTTTGCCCTGGGTTGCTGCTCTGCCCGCTGTCGTTTACGCTAATGGTGGTTGCGTTGGCTTTTGTTTTATTGCTGTTGTTGTGGCTTTTATTGGTTCTACCGCTTCCCTCTCTACATGCATGCAGCTTTAGGTGGTTTTTTTTTTTTGCTGTTGGCAGCAGCTCTGTCGTCAGGCTTTAATGGCGGCACTAGCGTCGGTCGGTATTTTAAGCTTTTAGCATTTGAAAATGTCAAATTGAACAAAAAAAAAAAAAAATAAAAAGTTGGTAAACACCAACAGTGAAAAAAGAATGTCAAATAATTGTTAATGATTCAATGAAGCGCTCGTTGGTGGCGCACTTGCGTTGGGGTTAGCTGCAGTGGTCAGCATTTTACGAAATTCATTAAAATTTTTGTGTGAAATACTGACATTTTTGAATGTTTGTGTAGAATGTTTTGGGATCTTTTTGTTATTTTATTTAAGTAGGTAGAAAATGAGGAAATGCATAAGTATGTACATACATATGTAACGGGTAAGTGAATAATTGTTGCATATGCACGTATTTCGAAACGAACAGTCGCAGCCTTTCTGAGTTTTGTAAGTGGATTATCTAGAAACAACCGAAATCGGTTTCGATACAATTCCCTGGCGTTTTTCGTCAAAGTAGACGAGCTGAAGTTGAGTAGACTTACCGAGATGAGTACCTAATTTTTTTTAAAAACAATATATTACCTCAAAAACATGGATCAATCTAAAAATGGAAGCAAAGCCACGTTCAGAATTACAGCGTACGACGGTAAAGCGGTCGACGGTAAGTGAACAGCTGTAGATACACTGTAGATATATGTACATACATATGCAGTTGCCGTAGGGAAATCCGTGAGAGTAAACATAATTGCGGCGCATGACGGCTTCTGTCGGTTGTCATTTTGATTTGGAAATTATCATTAAAATTAATAATTTTTTTTTTGGTACGTGCGTGTATGTAGATTTGTTGGAAATAAAAATTTATGAAAATATTGCCAAACTCGTGAAAATAATAAAAATGACTACAA
>NW_016167119.1:0-22299 GCF_001687245.7 Rhagoletis zephyria | reverse complement strand
GACACTTTTCAGATTTTAGTCCAAAAAGATAAGGAATGAACCTATTTTGAAAGCCGTTTTTTCGCTTTTTCTAATCGGAAAAACTCGGNTTTGACGTTAGTTTTGTTGTTGCCATTCTTTGGACTAAAAATTTGGTTTTTTGCGTTCCTTTACTTTTCCTGTTACTCTCTTTTAGTGAGCGCATTTTGCTTACGCTCTGGCATTTTGACACTTTTCAGATTTTAGTCCAAAAAGATAAGGAATGAACCTATTTTGAAAGCCGTTTTTTCGCTTTTTCTAATCGGAAAAACTCGGGAACAGCTGTACCGATATTATTGAAATTTTGGACATCGACTCTAGACCCTCAAAGGATGATAATAGAAGAAAAATATTTTCGATATATTAAGGGGGCGTGGCACCTCCCATACAAACTGAAGTTTTCACATAACATATCTCTGGAAGTATTCATCGTAGAGTGCTGCAACTTAGTACACAGATATATAATAGGAGTGTTCGCTATGCAAAAAATTTGTACAAGTTGGTACCAATTGTTACCAAATCGTGTTCGTTTAGCCAAAAACCCAGTAAAACTTGCAAGGAGAGAGCACAATTTTGACATTTCATTTGGAGGGGAAGTTGCAAATTCGTGCTGGGAAAATTTTTGCCAGTAAGAATTTGCAAGTAGGATTGTGGCACACGGTTGCATTTTTGTCAACATTAATTTGAATCAACGAGTCCGTTAAATTTAAAAATGAACAATCTTGTTGCGATTTACTAATGAAAGGAGTCTGTAAATATTTGTTTATTCAATTAATTTAATTAATTCCAATCATTTGATAGGTACTCGACTGAAACAGCTTCTCGTAATCGGAACGCACTCGACACCACTGTCGATATAGGAAATCCGACAGTGACTTCCACAATGAAATTGAAGCGTATGTTGAAGAAAGTCCGAAATAATTTAAAAAATTTATTATGCTCGAAATGCAACCATGGACGCCAGCTGGCAGTGAAGCTTGCTAATGTTTGCTAATTCCTGTTCGCGCAAAACTTAGTAAGTTTCTCTTTTTGGGAGATTAAGGTACCTTGTTCTCTGAATTTTGTTACTGGCTAATTCTTACTGGCAGTTGCATAACGAACACTCCTAATATCAACGCCAGAAAATTATTGGAGCTATTGAAAAAAGGGGCGTGGCACCTCCCATACAAACTGAATTAAAAACCAAAATAACGTAAGCGACATTTGTTTCAAAATTTTGTTTTTGATGCAGAAATATTACTAGAGCATCTAGATACATTTCTGCATCAAAAAGGAAATTTTGAAAAAAAAATGTCGCTTACGTTATTTTGGCGGTTAGGGCTCGATATCAGTATAAATGGCAAATCAAAAATAGTTTTTGATTAGATTTTTCCTATGGAAAAATGTTTATGAAGAGTTTTTTAAATAATTGCAGGCATTTGCAATTAATTTAAAGTATTTTCCAAAAAAGTGGAAACATTCAAACGTGAAAATATTTTTCTTTCATTTTTCAACATAAATAAGTAAAAAACCACAGCAGAGCCCTTTCATACGAAATTCTTGACAATTCTTAAAAGATCCTAAATTTTTTATGGAGGTATTTTTTGTTTTTAATAAGATATGCATTTTTTAGTTTTGGAAAAAAGGAAATATTTTTATCTCGCAATCTTCATATCGAGGGCTTATATTCAATACCATCTATCTTACCGCTACAAAAACAACCACACTGCATCCAACTTTTTAACGCCCCTCAGTTCTCATGTGTTAGTGGTCTCGCTACTGGAACTTGGAAAACTATACAACAAAGGGGATTTATATCATCGACAGCTCGCGCTTCATCAGTAGTAAAAACACTCGAGATATCTTAAGCCCGGCTAAGCTTCAGTAAAGTTCACACTTTCAAAAGAGTATTTAACGCCATAAATACTCAGATTACTTGCTGTATTTATCGCAATAACATATATGAAGGCTTTCCAATACAATATGCTATAATTATAATAGTTGCGATCCCGTACGAGTCCGGACTAGTCAGAAATAGTCAGAATCAGTCAGATTTTACTGGAAATCGATCCCGTACTCGGTTCTCTGACTATTGAGAGGACAAAAAAGAGAGTAAATACGGTTCTCTCTCTGTCAGAAGTTACCAGTTTTAGTCCGAGAATTTTTTGCTGGTAAATTCTGGTAAATGTGTCAAACGATCAGCTGTAGTGTGTTTGGCAACCAAATTGTAAACAAAAGAAAAGTGCACTCTGCTAATTCATGTTGAAAAGTATTTAATTACTTGTTTAAGTGGATTCTAATGAATTTGAAAGTATTTTTGGTTATTTACATGTGTGAGCTGAGTGTGTTTACATACAAACCAAGCAAAAATTTACAACCAAAATTTGGAGGTTATGTTGAAGTTGACAGAAGTTACAATTTTTTACTAGAAAGCGATCCCGTACTTTTCAATGTAACTCTCTCGCTCTGGGCGAATTTTTATTTTTTTACAGTTTTACTAGTCCGAGTCCGAGGAATACGGGATTGCACCTAATAATAGTTAGTGATTGGCCGAGCTTCCCCACCGATATGCGGCGTGCGCCTTTATGTTGTCACACAAAGGGGAGGGACCTACAGCTTTACACCGACTCCGAACGGCGATTGTATTTTTATGAGAAGCTGTTTTTCATGGCAGAAATACAATCGGAGGTTTTGCATTAGGCAGAGTACACTTAAATTCCAATCGTGGGGCGTTCATTCGACCATATTATGTCTAAGAATTGGTGCGCGCATCTTAAACACTCCTCGGCGCCGTACTGGGATAGCTCAGAGGGCAGACTGTTAGGTCCAGAGACTTTGTTTTTATCCAGCACCGGAATTGCTATTCGTACCTTGGGAAGTGCTCCCTCCAAAACCTAATTATGCAAATTCTGCACATCAGCCACGAGACCGCCGTGGTTTGTTCCGGTCTTGAAGTCTACCGTAGGTAGTTTAACGTACTGGCTCTGAGTGTGTCCTCTCATCACTGAAAGCTTGCCTTCCTCCTATCACAACATAATAGATTGGGTTTCTTGTTCTCGAATTTGGAAACCGACACGTAGATTTATAGCTTTTTTAATGCTGGAACCTAGTGCGGCAGACTAACATGCTTCGGGCTCTGGACGTTTCATTTCTCTTTTCTCTGGCATTGAAATCGCAAAGCTCGTTCTTTTCTTTCCTCGGAGCGTGGGCACAAATGAGCGAAATTTTGAAGCACCTCGTTTTGAAACGATGGTAAGACACTCGCCTAGTAGAGAAAATGACAGTTGTTCCATAACTCTGAACTTTTGCGTCTCTACATTTCTCGGGAGGCAGTGATGTAAGCCGTAAAGCCTGATTGTGGCAATTTAATTTAACTTAACGGAACCTAGAACTTAGAGAATCAAAATGAAACAGATTTTGACGTGGCACTAAGTAACGTAAAGTTTCGGCTGTTCAATTATAAGCAACAACCATTTAAGAGAAATTTAAAGTGAGAGCCTGTAAGCTACGTTAAGTCGCCATAATCAGATCATTAGTCTTCTTGAGGATATAAATTATACTCGCAGTAGCATCCTCCTAATTAAGGCCATGTAATTTAGAGATATTCAATAAATTTCTTAAAAATGCTTATTCCATTTCAGACGATGAAGTTTTTTGTGGCGCTTTACTCATCTTCGACGCGTGTTTGGAATTTAAATCTCATGTTGTTACTCTTAATAAAATCATGAAATCTATATTTAGCGCAAAATTAATTTGCAAATTTTTTCCTACATATATTTTATTATTGTATGTATATTAAAATAAAATTACTCATCTTCCTTGCTGCAAACCGGAGAAAGAAATTGATGACAATCAATGTTTTACAACAAAAAAGCTTTTGTTTTAATAAAGTGTTAATAAATATAGGCGATGCCGTTTACTAGTACGGGTATCCAAATTCTTCGCACCTTCGGTAGTGTTTCGATGATAATAACATTGATTTAAAAAATACGTTTGTAAAAAACGCTTAAAATCCTAAACCGGGAAAGACGGCCGTCTTGTGGAATACTGCGAAAACCGCAACGTCGGGTGATGTTTCACACAAGAAATACCTGCACAAATTTTATACTCGGAAGGCATATTTTCTTACGCTGATGCGGTGTGCTTTACAAGTAGAAAGATGTTTTTCAGTCTCTTGAGCACTCAAATTATAAACAACGAGGCATACTCCTCGTAAAATTTGCCGTCCCCTGTTAACGTAATTAAAAAGTTTATCAAATGGAACAAGTTTTTCAATTTGCCAATTCTGCGCATGGAATGCTCCCATTTTATAAATGTCAATATGTATAATAAAGAACTGGATGAGGCGTAGATTTCCGTGATTAATAATTTTCCATGAATATTTATTTCTTTAATTTTGGCATAAAAATTCGCTGTCTATTTATCAAATAACAATAAACCAGAAACTTTTCAGACGTTTGCTCATAAAAGTGTTAAAAACAAAGCTAATTAATTAGAGCCTGGACGGCGCTACAACTTGAAATGTTGCATGGAATGAATTACATATTAACATACATATGTGTGTATACACATATTGACTATAGATAACAAAAAAATTTTCCAATCATAATCATAATTCCCGTTTTAGAAGGTGTGAACTAAGAGAGATTAATTTGTAAATAAGCGGAGAGTATCAAATATGTATATTTAGCTTCCACGCCTTTATTTTTCATTTTACTATTAAAAGCACTTGAGCACTTGAGAGATTTGAGAAACAATCGTGAATTGGCGACACTTGATGAGTATATAAGGAAGCGGTGAATACTGGAGTAAAAACAAATAGAAAGCGACCAACCTTGGAAGAAGAACACTTAAGGGATAGAAATCAAAATTAACACAAGTGAATTTAGCAATTTAAGATATTGAAACAAAAGTAACTTAAGGAATAAAATGAGTTGTATGGTAAGTTATTAATTAGCTAGAAAAAAAAAATATTAAAATTAAAAAGCTAAGTAACTTTAAAATTCCTTGTGTTTATACAAATAGTTATTAAGATTTAATCAACATAAAAATATTTTAAACTTTTCCAGCGCCCAACAACCATCATCTGCCTTTTCTCCACTCTAATTTGTCTACAAATCGCCTGCAGCGAAGCGCGATCAATTTATGATATAACGGATGTCGATAATGATGATTACAACGAAAGCTTAGATAACCAATTACCAGCTGGTTATTATTATATAAGCAATGGCCGCATCATTCCAGCAGGCAATGGCATTCGGCGAGTAGAAGGTGTATACTCAGGTGGCAGTTCGGTATATTTTCAGCCGATTGTGCGGGTTAAACATCAAAAGACAAAAAAGAAGTTATTTGTACCAAATTTCTTCGGTTAAGTTAATGGAGAGAAATAGAAATGATAAATGGTGTAAATACAGATTGATCTCCTCTTTTAGATTAATTAGTTATATAGATTAGTTCACACACATATAAATACTCATCAATATTTTTTACTAATATACTCTAGTACTAAAAAACAATAATTGTAAATATTTATGTTTAATCCAAACCTTTTTAATAAAAGGAAGAAAAAATTTAAACAAAAATTAATTCAATCATAGGAGAAAAAGGAATGGCTGCGAGTCGTGATACAGACAAGAAATATCTTTTTTTTAAGAAACACTTTACTAAAAAAAGTTAGAGAGCATTTACATTTACGTTTAAATTGATTTTTACATGTGTCAATTTTGGTTGAACGACGAAAATCGATTAGGAAACCGATCCATGTAAAGTCAGGTTAAAACTTTTGTCGAACGATTTATCTCTCTAACTCAGCTTATTGTTCTATCGTCTCCGCTACTCACCAGATGATGTCATCGTCCACGCTTCTGCGCCAATCAGAAAGGACCAGCATGATAAAGGTAAAGGCTAATGGCGTCGATGTCATTTGTCGACGACGCACCAGCAGTTGGACGCTCTTGTATAAAAGTGTATCTCTGCGGTTAAGTTTTGCAGCCCCTACTATCTTCTCCAATATCAGATTAAGGAGATCACACGACAGGGAGTCGACCTGTCTGGAACCTCGTTCAGTATCAAACGGCTGAAAGAAGTCCTTACCATTTCTGACGGAGCTGATAGTGTTGCTTAACGTTATTTTACACAACTGCATTAGTTTGAAATATATTTTTATACTAGTAAAGGCAACTCCTTTTCGTGCCATTTAGTGTGTAGATTTTTGGCATATGGTAAATACCTGGTCTATTTGGATTTCCCCAGGTCCAAAGGAAAACTGAAAAAAATCCAATCAGTCTATGCAATATGCTCGGTAGGACCTCATAGCCGACACTTAGAAGGCTGACCCGCGGTAGTTGGTGCAAATAGCCTGCCTTTCGCATTGGACAGAGTAAAATTAACATCCAATCGTCAGGTATGCGTTTATTCGATCACATTATGTCTGTCAAGTTATCAACTCCTCGCCGCCGTACTGGGCTAGCTCAGATAGCAGACCGCATTTTCCGGCGAATTGAAACCGTAAAGGCAGCGCGGACATAATGAGCGAAATGTTGAAGCATCTTGCTTTGATGCGATCGCATGACACTTGTCTAGTAGAGAGAATGACAGTTGTTTCATAAAAATATGAACTCGAATTTTTGCGACTGTATATGAGAGCATTAGGAGACGTTGCAAAGCCGCACAAATTTCTTGGCTTGCACCGTCAATCGCATTCTTGAGGATATCTATTAGTCGCGCAGAAGCACTTTACCAATTAAGGGCACAGAATATTCCAGTTGTATGCCTTAAAATCATAGTCCTTTAAACGTTCGCTGTGGTCATCAGCGAAAGAAAGGTGTCTCACCCTGGCTGAGTTCTTCTTCTCATTGGCTTTGTTTTTCTAAGCCCAGCTCACCATGCATTGCTGTGAGGGTTTCCCATTTCAAAAATAGCTTTGTACGGAATTAGAGCGTGGTTGCTGTCAGATGTTTCCCATTTTCAACACGGACCTTATTGATTCCTTATTCTCAAGCTCTCAAGCGTATTTCAGAACTCCTTCTCAATGTATTTTCAAAATCGCTTCTAAATACATAGTTATTCCATTTCAGACGATAAAGTTTTTTGTAATACTTTACTCATCTTAGATGCGTGTTTGGAATTTAAATCTCATATTATTACTAATAATAAAGTCATGAAATCTATATTTAGCGCAAAATTAAATTGCAAATTTTTTCCTACATATATTTTATTATTGTATGTACATATATTGAAATAAAATTACTCACCTTCGTTGATGCAAAACGGAGAAAGAAATTGATGACGATCTATGTTTAACAACAAAAAAGCCATCGTTTTAATAAAGTGTCAATAAATATTGGCGATGTCGTTTACTAGTACCGGTATCCAAATTCTTCACACCTCCTGCAGCATTTCAATGATAATAACATTGATAAAATAAAAACTGGGTTTGTAAAACCCTAATTAGCATACATATTTCTGGATGCTACATAACTGTGTTTTCGAACCACGAATGAACATTGTAAAAGCAAACAAATGGTGAGGTACAATATATCGAACGATATGACCTAATTAGATTTAATTAGGTGAGGTTTTGGGTTACAAATGGACATTATAGGGAGAGAAAAACATAGATTTTGAACGGTAATCACTAATCAATCGTCAAACCACCGTGCGCCGATCCCAAAGTAACGAAACTAGCTAACTTAAATCTATTAAAGTTTCTCAGGTTATGGTTATAGTCAGTTATGAAGTACGAGCCAAGATATTACCACCTAAGTCTCCACGAACTCAACAGCCACGCTTACAATTTCTCGCAGTATCACTGTGGCCTGGACTCCATATGCAAAATCAGTTTTGACCAGGAAAATCAACAACAGACCAGTTTTTCCCCTTCAAACAAAGCTTTTCACAGGAGGGATTGACACCCTTTCAAGTAACAAAGATATTCAAAGCTTGCTTACAAAATTTCATATTACTGTAATGTTTTCAGAATGAGATCAATGCAAATATGGTACTCGTGATGGACCTTGTTATAGAGTCTGACCGAAGATAGAGTTTTCCAACGAAGCCGATGACTTACTTTCAAATTATTTTACAATCTTCGGAAACATCAGGGTTGTGGTAAATTCTGCAGCACTTCTTGGCTGTTGGCCTTCCGAAGCGAAACCCTCAAAAAACTGGCGGTAGTCGTTAAAGATTCCCACGGCTATCGACGCAGAGGGGAAAGGATGACGATTTCACAAAGGCTGAAAATATTAAAGTGACACGAATAAGATGGTTGGCCACGTACTTACTGAATGCAAAGAAAAGATTCAGTAATAAAGCAAAAGGTAGATCCAGTTCGCGACGAACTGACGAATTGGAGGAAGGTAGCTAGGCGTAATTCATGGAAATCCCACGTTGAGCCTAAGGCCTTCAAAGTGTTGATGGCATCTTTGGTAAAACGTGGGATAAGTCAACAAGACTATACGCTGATTTCGGTGATCAGACCTATTACAATCTGCGACAAAAAAAAAACTATAAATAATATATTTTCAAAACTATGCGAAAAATATAGCAAAACTGCGTATTTAGTTTATCTCTTTGACATCAGGATTTTTTTTAAAGGACTTTAAAATTTCAAAGGTATGTTTAATTCAAAACATTATTTAAAAAAATCAGTGCAATGTAGAATAACAATAAGAATTTTTTAAAGGGCTTTGAAATTTCAAAAATATGTTTAATTCAAAACATTATTTAAAAAATTCAGTGCAATGTAGACTAACAAAAAGGATTTTTTTAAAGGACTTTAAAATTTCAAAAATATGATGAATTCAACACATTATTTAAAAAATTCAGTGCAATGTAGAATAACAATAAGGCTATCAAATAAAAGAGAAAACTCTTTAGAATTAAAACAGATTAAATTTGTTGATGAATAAGGACGAATGGGTATGAAAAATGTAATTTTAAAATTTTGTCCTTGAATATCCTTGAAAATTTGCAATATCTATTTCTGAAAAAAATTTTATTTTAAAGACTTACATACACACGACCATATCCTAGAATTATGTCCCGCTAACTTTTTAGCTTGAAAAAAGCTAATATATTAAAAAGGGATTTTCAATTCGTTCTTGTAAACCAAAAACGTTTTTAAATTCTACAGAAGTTTGTCTTTTATTTGGTATACATATTGTTATTGTACATTGCACTGATTTTTTTTAATAATTCATTGAATTAATAACATCTATAAAATTCCAAAGTCGTTTTCAAAAAAATCCTGGCGTCAGAGTGTAAAATTAAAAACGACGTTTTACTATATTTGAGCCATAGTTTCGTGAGTATATTGAATGTTTCGTGTGTTTTGAAATTTTTTTGTTTTCGTCGCACTGGTTGGCATTTTTCTAACTTAAAATGTTATCTCAAACCCCTCTTCAAACAAATACTAAGAAGAGGGCAATGAGAAGGCAACATAACACCATAACAGTTAACATTAGTCGTATAAATCGCTCGATATACATAAATGTATGTATGTCTGACATACGAGTTTGGGAGAACATTGCAAACATTTTTAGCCACTTATAGCGGTTGTGTTACTTCCTTATATAAATATGTATTTAGTAAGAAATTAGGTGTTGCTTAATATGTATCTTCCTACATCTACTCGTATTAGGTGCCAAACAGAAATAAATAAACAGTTCTAAAAGACAGTCGCAACGAAATACTACATCCGACGGAACGTACTATGAGTAACAGTTAGGCGGCATCCAGCGTTTTCAGAATTCTTACAATAGCTAGAGTGGGCGAAAAAACATAGCGATAGCAATAAATATGAGGCTAATGGTAAGTAGAAATGTAAATAAATAAATCGAATTTCGTAAAATTATAACTTCTTACAGCAATTGGCATACATAGTCATACTAAGCATTACTGCTAATATCAACTTAGTCATCTGCAAGGCGATTGCTCCAGTGAACGATGAACTCATAATTAATAATAAATACCCAGTTTCAACGAGCGCATTCATATTTGCAAAACCAATGAAATCTGAAAATGATGAAAATGTCTATGAATCTTATCTTATAACACTTAATTCGCACGAAACAGACGTGACGATGGTCACAGCTAAATCAACATGGCTGCGAATTAAACGTAGCGGTGTTGTGGGGAGTGATTCGAAAAGGGATGTAGGCACACCTGCGTCTACTAGAAAACGCCACATCAAACGGCGTCGTAAAAAGTTTATTGTGCCGGTTATCTGTGGCTGAGGTGAAAAAAGTTTTTATTGTACTCAAATTGAAAGCTGTTGGGCTAATCCTCAGTTATTATATGCACAAAAAAAAAAAACATAAATGCGCTGAGAAAAGTGTTTAGTTACTTCAACTAATTATATTTCTCTCAGCGCATGATTTGGTTATAGTTACTAGGGTTTTCAAACTATCGATGGTAGCGCCATACGATATTTTTGATAGTTTCAGTTCTCACTATCTAGACATCATCATCATGAGACATCGGAACAATTGTAATAAAATTTAAATGAATTACTAAATGGCGGTAAGGTGTTTTCTCGTCTTTCAATTCAGTTGTTTATATTTTAGGAATTTTATCATAATTGGAGCTTGCAAAATCTTCCATGTGTCGCTTGTGTTGATATATTCATGTGCTTTAAGAAATTGCTACTGTGTTATGGTACATAATGGAATATTTTGCATTTGGATATATGTACATACATCTTTATCCTTATAAGGCTCATGGACAGTGTCATGGATACGCTTCATTACAATAGAGGATTATCAGCGCATAATTTCCCGTAGAGAGCATGCCATTTGGTCACTGAGATCCTCCGATTTGGCACCATTGGTATTTTTTATTATGCTACTCAGATGGCCATAGTATTTAGGTGAATAAACCTCAAAATCTTTGGAGAACTTCCAAATCCTTGTAGAATTTATCCAGTTATGGTCAATATACATACATACTAGAGTGGCCTTTTTGTTGTATGAAAAATTTGAAATGCATGAATCCAAAAGTTTTCGCACAGAATAATGTGATATGTGTGGGGATATAAATAAATACGTAATTAGTTTAAAAGCCTTCAGGCGATTCCTAGAGGTTCCGGGTTGAGCTTTTCGACCAAAAATGTCGAAATTACACCAATTTCTTTTATTTTGCATTTCTTTTTTTTAGGTACATATTAGAAAAATTCTACTTATGCTTTATTTAAAATGATATTAAAAATTATTATTATTAGACATTAAATGATATATTGATATAAATGATGATTTCATATTTTTCTCAGCTTTAATATTACCGTGTACCATGGTTTTTCGATCAATTTCAGACTTTTTGAGCACTTTAAAAAGGTAAATGTATTCAGTTTTCAATAAAAAACAGTTCAGGAATAAAAAATTGGGTGTCATGGTCGTAAAAGCTGAAAATTTAAAATAATAATTTCAATTTCAACATATTTTCTATTAAAAAATCAAAATGATCAACCCGGAACCACTCGGAATTTCCGGATCCGGAAAAAACAAATTTCATATTTATTTTCCTTGCCAATCTCATGATTTTTCGTGCGAAAACTTTCGGGTTTTGAAAATCGACCAAAAAAGGCCACTCTAATACATACATAACTATACTTATGGTAAGCTGATTAAATTAAGTGACATTTTTACCAGTTTTGGCAAATTTTCTTTTGTTAATTTAATGTATATAACTTTATAAAAGTCTAGTATATTACATAACCAGCACAACACAAAACCATATTTCAAACTTCGTACAAAAATTATAAAGATGCAACAAACTTTTCACAATTATAACCAAAAGTTTTAAACTTTTCTTTCATAATTTTTTGGAAAATGTTCGTGCTTGTGCTTGCCTTCGCATTATCTTCATCTTAGGACTTCTGTATATGTAAGCTAAATTCGACTTTTCAAAAAGGTGGCAACCCTCTTAAATATAATTAAGGAATAAACATCATTTAAATATCGTTCAGAGATAAGGTACATTTTATTTGATACCCATCCTTTAATAATTCCTTTAACCTATTAAATAAATTGAGTTCACTTTTTTAATCAGATGGCAACCCTCCTCAACAACCTAAATGTTTAAACTATCTTGCCACTCCTTCACTCTTTGGCTTGACGCCCATATTTTAATATTTCATAAAACTTAAGCATACTTTAAATAAACTCGACTTTTCAGCCAGGTGGCTACTCTGTTCAAAATATTTTAAAAGTAAAACCTTGTTAAACTTTTCCTACTGACATACATTGTGATACATATTTAAATTATCTAATTCCCTTAAGTGAAGTTGAATTTAGTGTTAAAAATAGATGCCAACTCTGCTGCATGTGGTTTGGAAACAAAAAGTATTTTTCAAAACCAATTGGATTGATCTCTATATTGTAGTAATTCATTTAGCCTGTTGTATACGTTGAATGTAACCTGTTCAAAATCGTTTCAAACTAAAACCAAGTTAAAACTTTTTCGTCTGACACCCATGTTCCAATACATATCTAAATTATCGATTTCCCTTAATTCAAATTGAAGTTAGTTATTAAAATAGATGGCAACTCTCTTAGCCATTTCACTTGTTCCTTTTGTGCCGGTTGACTCTATCATTACTACTACATCAAATCGATACATTTTGCGATTATGGAATATTTCTTCGTTCAGCAGAGTACTCCAATGCATTACCGCGTTCAAAGATAGAATTAAATATGGTTTGTGTATTCGCTAAAATTGATACCAGTAAAGTAATAACGTTTATTCTTAGAAGAGTTTCACGAAATATTTTTGGTTAAGGGTCAAAAGTCGCCAAATTAACCAGTATAATGATTAGCAAACTCATAAATAATATTTTGAAATCTTTTGTATTTTGAGTTTTTAGTCGAACAAGTGCAGTGGACTCCGCACGCTACCACTGCGAAAACGAAGCAATCACACTTTGTGTAGGTGTTAATAGAGTGAGCAGATTTTTATGGCAATTAGGAGCACTGTAATGCAGTTGACAAAATTTGTATAAATACTGCCTTTTTTAAATGGATACCAAACAGTTTTTGAAGTTATTTAATCAAATCAAGATGATGAAAACAATGGCGTATCTGGTAAGTAAACATGTTATATAGGTACAGGGAAACTTAAATAAAATCATAATAAAATATATATATTTTTTTAAATTTTCAGCGCCCATCCTTGCAGTTGTTCGTCCTTTTATTGGTCATAATAAGCATCCAAAGTAAATCAGTGTCCTCAGTCAATCGTGAAAATGAAAACAAAGTGCCCAAGCATGCTGATTCATTGAATAATATTGCACGGGATCGGGAACGACGCAGCTATTATTGGGTAGAAGATGGCTCGGACAAAGTGACAATCGTTGAGAGTGAAGGCTTAAAACGCACCTTGGACAACTATCGACATAAAGAGCACAGGCAACATAATGCAGAAAAACGACATGAGGAGTATATCGAGGAAGAGCATATACAGGAACACACACCTTTATTTGTGCCAAATTTATTTGGGTAATTGGGGGAAAAAAACATGAACCTGAAAATGGAAGAGCAAATGATTGATTTGCAAAAAACATATATAGAATTTTTAAGAAATGAATTTATCTCAAGATTTTTGTTAAAAATATTATACATATATATTATTCTTAAAAATATTAAAGTACTAATATAAGATAAGTGGCAACCGTGTTCAATAAAAGCAGATTTTGTTCCAAGGTGGAATTATACCTGGTGAAACAATTAGAGCGATAAAAAACATTTTGACACTGCCTTCTTGTAAAAATGCCTTTAAAATTTGACTGTCAGGCAGACGAATCTCAGAAATAAAGCAAGAAAGCTGTTTTATTACCTCATCTGTTCATTGCGCCATGATTTGGTTTATGCGTTCTATGATGAAAATGCGCAACACCAAAATTCTCAAAAATCAATTGGATATTTTGAAGTTTCCAAACTTGCCAATAAGTTTCTAAAGATTTTGAATAAAAATTTAAAATTTGATCCAGGGTTTTCGGAATTCGTGTAAATTTTGCCTAAGTTGTGCACAAAGTTTTAAACTTTGACTTATATGGTTTTTGTTTATTTTGAAAATGAGCGCGACTGTACATCCATATGTTTCTCGGAAACGGCTCTAATGTATTTTTGTTGTATTCTGATAATGTTTAGCATTTTAAAGTTATCTAGAAAGGTGTTATATTCGAAAATATTCGTATAAGGTTGCCAGCTATTCGAAATTAGTTAGTTAGTTTGGAAAATCCCCAATTGAGAAATATTTTTGAATAGAGTTGCCACCTTATTTCTATTGTATCTTTATTTAATTTTTTTTTATAGAAAAGAAAGCTCTTATAGCGCATATAATAAGTATTGTCCCTTCAGATATTAGTGTAAGGTTGCCACCTAGTTTCAATTCAACAAAATTTAACTAAAATAACTTAATATGAAATATTTTCGTTGAGGGTTCTCACTTTTTAATACCAATTTGAATGTTACTAATTTCAGCATTTTTTGTAAGAATATGTATACACATTAAATCTGCACTCACAATATGTACTGCCCAGACTAGCATATTTCTTAATAGGGTTGCCACCTAATTTATAATGTCAAATATTTTTTAAATTTATTACATTCAGACAATAAATTTATTTTTAAATCTATTTCAAAAATATTCTCTTCCTAGAATGCTGAGGTACTGACTCGGCGCAAATATTGAACACCTTTTTTTTAATTAACATTATTATTTATTTTAATTTTTTCTCTGAATACTGAGGTACTTCTTAGGCTAAAATATTAACACATTGATACTATTTTTTTTAGCAGTATAATTTGTATGGTAAGAGTTATTGGATAGGCGTATTGTTAAACAACAAACTCTATTTATTTTTGCCATTATTTTATACACAAACCTTGAAAACTTTAAAAAGTGTATGCATTCCGAGTAAACCTCAGTAAACCTGGTACCTGATATATGTTAAACATCCCATTTATATTGGCTTCCTTGCACATTTTATGGCATAGCGCATTGCTGCATGTCCACGGCGTATAAAAGTTCGTTGCCGTTGATCGTCAGCACCGCCGGCGCAAGCACAACCATCAACTTCAGTCACAAATGAGATCGTCACTTATGACATCAAAAATTCTGAAGTGTGACAATTGATTTCTTTGCTTATCACTTGTATGCGAAATAAAAACCTGCATATATGTACATACTTGGCTATACTTGTATGATGAATAGTACATTATATGCGTATGGTCAATTTCAATCGCTCATACGCCTCGCTACCCAAAATGATGATACACATACGTACGTACATATGTATACTCTTTGCAAATTTGCGAATTTGTTGTTAATTGCACTTCATGTCAAATCAAAATTTTGTTGTGGTTTCACAGAGGCACTTGCGCTTAGCCAAAGAATTTGTATTTTTTTTCAAACTAAACACACACAAGTACATATGTACATATGTATGTTGTATTAGTTTTTTGGAATCTAGCCAAGTACTATGTACGTATTGGAGATGTCTAAAAGCTTATGAAAAATATCTTGGGTATTTAGGAGTAGCTGAATACTAAAGTAAAAAGATGAAAGTATTTAGCAGACGAAAACTATGCACACCTAAAGTACTCAAGTACTTTGGAGATCCAAAATACTTCCACTAAAGTACCAAGGTATTTAGTAGATGGCTAAATACGTACATACAAAAAATTTATAATTATAAAGCAATCAACACCTTACCTTTAACTTATACCAACTTAACTTACCTCAACTCATCTTACCTAGCCTCACCTAACCCCAACTCAACCCAATTCACTCAACTCAACTCAACTTAATTCCACTCCCCTTAACTCCCCTCACTTCAACTCACCACATGTTAGCTTAGCGAAGCAAATCACAAATAAGTTTTATGTATGAAAATACCGATATACCTAGTACCAAAAATTTCGCCTTAGTCCTGACAAGATCCTAACAATCACGTGGTATTCCTGAAATTTCCGATATAGTACCGAAAATTCGGAAATAGCCTGGGAATCCCGAAATAGTCCTAACAATCCCGATAATCCTGAAATTTTTTCGAAATTTCAGAAATCCCGGAAAAGTCGGGCAAATCGGGTAGTGCTCCAAATTCTCTGAAATAGTTCCAAAAATTCAGAAACTCTGGGGAAAGCGACTTCTAAATTATAAATAAAAGTAAGTGCATCTGGGCCACACTCTACAGAAGTGAAACTTACATTACCTGTATAGTTTGCCTCAAAAACAATTTTTATACATATTTATGTACATATACATTTGCTTAAGGTTATATTTTGTCTTTTTTCTGTCTATATCCTTACGTCTATCCTTTTCGTTTCAATTACACTTATGTTATTCTGTTTTCCTTTATCTTTATTCTTATTTATCTTTGTTCTTATAAAAGGAAAGTGTTTAAATTTTGGTTGATATTCATCTTTGATTTTATCTTTTTATGTTTGCTTTTACCCTTTTCTTCATCTACATATTCACCTATATGATATGAGGCTATGAGGGCCAGAGGAGCCTATCTACAAAAATATTCACCGAAATTTTGGTCAATGTACGATGAGTCAACAATTATTTCTCACCCTAGAACACAAAACAATGTTGTGGCTGGGCATCGTTCGGAAATGAAACTCAGGGATGTATAAACTTATCAATGATTTGAACGGCGGGTTTGTTTATGCGAAAGCCCAACTCAAGACAATTGAAAATGGCCAAAAAATATCCCAAAAGATAACAGCTGTAAAAGTATATAGAAAAATTAAAGAATAATCAAAAAAAGTTGAGTAGATAGTGACTTCGAATATCCATTTTAAAGAAATACATGGAAGACCTTCCTGAGCTCCTCCTTGAAGTTTCAGCTTAGGATTAAGTATGACTTACACATTTCCTGCCTGTTGAAGCTTTGGAAGTCCAAAACTCGATATTTAGCCTTGAAAACGAATAACATATGTAACTAAATTAAAGAAAAGTATCCGAATCGCTGCTTAGTATTTAGGCGGCACACCTTCCGAAGATAAATTGAATAATTGCAGAAAAACGAAAATAGCTGAAACAGTTGAACACCTACACTGTTGTTACGAATTTTTTGTTTTCTGTAGTAAATATTTTTCAATTTACTCCTACCGGTTTGTTAAATTTACCAATTCAACTGCGAAATTCCTAATTTTTGGCAAGCTATGAGTAAATTTATTTTTGATCAACGCAATTACTGTTGCATAGCTATCAAAATAAAAGTTGTTTACAAATTTGCAATTATCAGCGTTATGAAAGCATTCCTTGTTGAATAAATATTATTGTATTGCATGCTTTTCTGCATAGGGCGTAGATACTGTGCAACTGCGACATATTTTACTACGAGTACAACACATCTACAATTGTTTGCTCTTTTTGCACAAACAAACAAAAAAAAATTCATATTTATTTAAATTTAAAATTTACACACGTAGAGCATTAGAAATTGCAACAATTCGATTAATGAATGAGATTAATAGACATTTGTTAAATGAGCGATTTTATATTTGCAAAAAATATCTCTTGCTATAATGCTATTTATTATGTCTACGTTTCCTGAAAGAAGTACTTAGTTCATTGGGGCGATTCATACAGATATTATCTCCAATTTCTAATAATGTTAATGTTATAAAATGAAAATTAAGAAAAAAAAAAATTCTTGGTAATACGCTTGCACACTCTTCGACTTCGCCCCTAATAACACCTTAAAGACTTCGGGCGGCAATTTCAATGGATGAGTGGGTGGATGTCGACCGTTGGACGATGGATAGAAATTTCATGGCAGGGTCGTCGGAGATACCTTCAGATAAAAAATCTTAGAATTAATTCAGACAAATATTAACCTATGTACACTTAAGAAAAGAAAAATTGAAATGCGACATTTTGGCCCAGTTTCGTTCTGTTTTTCGTTTGTTTCTTTAATATTTATTAATTTTGTTATACAAGCTTAGCTTTTTATAAAAATAATACTATATAAATCGAGACCTGGTACGCACATTTGGGCTCGACGTTTTGCGAGATAGTCAGCCCTTTCGTTGCTTTTAAACGCTTCATATCCAGGGACCAACCACAGATCACCTCTATTGTGGGCGCAAAAGAGTTTTACAATTTTTCGCAGGCCTTGATGCCATTCTAAATGAGTATTAGGCCTTTAATGCTGCCTAACTATATGACATAATATTTATTCTGGCCCGGTTTGCCCCTCTACGAAGGTTACCTGGGATAGAGACTTCGATTACGAAGATTTCAGACTGGAATATGGTTGGGTATGAGCCCATTGGCAGAATTTTCCGAAATACTGGTCTAGGCACGACTGCCCCAGTACTACCGTCGCACAGTGGTCGGAGAAACAATGTTTTACGCAAAAAATCAGAAGGGCTGTTACGATTCTAATAAAAATGCAGGGCGGTAGTATTAGTATTAGACATAAAATATTTAGTTTGACAGTTGACAACTGTCAAATTAACTGCTAATTTCTCTAAAAATAATAATTTTTTCTGAAAATTACACTGATTAGGCTTTTAGGCACGCTAGTCACAAATTTTATGTCAAATTAAATCTTTGGCAGTTGACAATGGTCAAATGGACTGTGAATTTTTCTAAAAATTTTACAATCTTTCGAAAAATGCTCCTTATTAGGGTTTTAGACATGCAGATCACGAAATTCATGTCAAATTAAAACTATACGGTAAAATTTTCACATTGGTGTTAAGAAATTCATAGAGACTTGGCCATACTTTAGTACAGTTAAATCTTGAACTATAATAAATATTTACTGTGTGAATCTGTGTCGTAATGTTGGAATAATTGACCTAGAGCACAATACTACCAGCAGCCATCAGACAACTAACCGGTTAAATGCCTTTTAAATACACATAAACTAGCCGAAATCGTTAAAAATTTAGCCGCTGATGCCTTTCAGCTCACATCAATATCGTGAACTCCCTCTCTTTAATTCACAACATTTTTGCACAATGAAAGTATGAAATGAAGATACTCATATTAGCGCACGCTCAATGGAATAATATTCATGCCGCCTAAAGCTGATGGAGTTTTCCCAAAAATTAAGTAAAGTGGTTGCGAATTACTGGCATGTATTTAAGAATGATTTGCACCTTTGCAAGCTGTTTGTTTACCAGTCATTGTTCATTTGTTGATCGGTAGCAATAGACGGCGACGGCGGAGGTATTCATAAATTTATATACATAAGTAAAAAGGAGCTTTTGAGTTCTAAAAAGGTGAAAAATGAAAAGTCTAAGAAACAGATTAAATGAAAAAGTACTTAAAAGTGCTGTTTAACATGAGAAATTAACTAAGAATACAAAAAAAAATAAAAAAAATAATACACAATCAAAATCGTGCCAATAAACAGTTTGCACATATAGATTTATGGATGGAAAATTTTTGCACAGATGGCACGAATAGCTACATAATTGCGACATACACACCGTCGAGCAGAAAAAATATAACGCTTGGCAATAAATAATAGTTAAAAAAAATTTTATTTGATTACGAATTTAAATGAGAGCGTGAAAATAGCTACAGACAGTGGCGCGAAGAAAGGGCGTGAAAAAAAAATAAAGAAAATTGGTAAGTATACAAACTGGCAGTGCAGACATTTATGTAAACAAAGAGATGATTAACAGAAAGGCCGAAAAGCTATAAGCTTATATGTACATATTTACAAATGGATTGTAAGGTTCAGTTAGCAAATATTTTTGTTCACTGAGTATTTTGTTTAGTTTTGTTGTATGCATTTTATTTAAATTTTTTTTATTCAACTTGAGAAATGAAACGAAATTTTTTAAGTTGACTGTGTTTTTATTTTGATTTGTGTACACTTCACACTCAAAAACTTGTGAAGTCTTCCAGTTAATTTTTACACCCTTCATGACCATAAATTGGTCCGAGGCTTTTAAGTTCCAGAAGAAGAAGAAGAGACAAACCCACCAAGAAATATACCCAAATGATCAGAACGTTGAGCTAAGTGGATTTAGCCGTGTCCACCTGTCTGGTTGAAAGCAATCTAGTACCTCAGTTTTCGAAATATCCGACTGAAATTCGGTAGGTGGGTGCAAATACCTGTCCTGCTTCACTGAGGTTTAAAAGTTTTGTTGGGTTGTTACTCACTTCCAAAACTCGTATGGCGTCATTTATAAAAAATAAAATATATTTGAAGAACTTTATGAAAGGAGATTTAAAAAAAAAAATCGGTTTATAAAGCAATATTTATTTTTAATAAATGTTAGTTAATATATTTTCGAAGAAAGTAAGTATAGTATTGGTTTTCTCCTGGAAATTTAATTTATAATCTTTAAACTCGAGTCCACATATCGCGCACTTTCTTCAAACTTCTTCTACTAATTTAATATTTACCTTAGCTTATCAATTTAAATGAATTAAATATTCCAAATAGGTGGTAACCCGCTTCAAAAATATGTTCGACAGTAAAATTTCTTAAACTTGTTTAGTTTGATATATGTATTATAGTAATTCATTTATTTTATCAATTTAATAATTGAATTCAATTTTTGAAATAGGTGGCAACCACCCTCAAAAAAATTTCGGCAATAAACTTCCCTAAACCTCTTTACTTTGATACCCATATAGCAATATTTGATTTATCTTATCATCTAAATCAAATTACGAGTTCAAAACCGGTGGCAACCTTCCAAAAAAAATATTTTCGACTGTAAGACAGCTTAAAACTTCTTTCTTTTGACAGCCATATTTCAATATTTAATTTATCTTATCAATTTAATTAAGCTGCTATTTTCAAACAGGTGGCAACTCTCTAATTATTTTTTCCCTACATTTTACGTTAGTTCTTAAGAAATGCATCGGTGAACACTGAAATCGATTCCATGCATTAGTTTTCGAGTGAGACAGACAGACAAAAAATCTAGAAATTGTTGATTTGGCTTCTGTCGCTTTAATAAACACCCCCAAATTAAATTTTCTTTAATATCTATAATGTACATACAGCAGCCTGTTTCAATTTTATTATATTTATGGTTTAATCGTTTGTCGGAGCCGGCGAAATCGGAGCACTACAACATATAGTTCCCCTACAATAGATTGTTTAGAAATGAGAGTTTTTGTTATAACTCCTCCATTTGTGCAGCTAGGAACACGAAATTTCGCAGAATTTTCACTTGTTATCAACAGCCTTTAACCTATCGCTTCCATACCACTGATTGTTCAGATATGGGTACGGCTGGTCTATAAGCCATATTCCATTTACCACTGATTGTTCAGATACAAGGTTTTGCGATATGACTCCTTTATGTAGGCAGCTTAAACCATGCCTACTGTGAAAATAACTGAGATCAGTGTTTTATATGGAATATATTCCATACCACTGATTGTTCAGATATGATATTTTTCTATATATATAGTATACATACCACCACATATGTAGATATGTATGTATATGTAGTGGTTATGTTAGGTAAGGCAGAACTGACTGCCCAACAAAAGCCTCACATAGACAAATTTATTCGTTCATAGTGTTATCACTTATATAGACCATTCATGATGAATAGGTGGGCACTATACTAAGAATCCATGAAAATTTCTTAGCAAATTTAGGGTTTTGTGGAACCCTTCGTTTCTTGCTTGGTCGAGGTTAGTAAGGAACGCCTCCACAAAGCAGGTCAGACGCGAAATTGCCTGCGCAGAACAATCGTATGTACATAGGCTTTCTACCAGCTGTGACCAGTTATGAGACCCAACATAAGTCTACAATCATTTCTTGGTAGTTTAGGTATAAGCTTTGACAATTTCAGATCAGGTACCCAAGCATGGATGGATTGGATGCTTTGCATCCACATTGTTGTGATCAACTTTTAACTGCCTCTTGGAACATGCCTAAATGATATTGCTTTTTAGGAGCCTGTAGGGGGATAGGAATTTTTTACATAACTACTTCCTTTGCTATGCGGTGAATGGCATACCTGGTGAATCGTTTATGAATTTTTTCAATGCTTAAGAAATATCCGATATAGTGAGGATCACAGATTATACTACAGTACTCAAGGTTGGATCTAACAAAGGTGAAGTATAGATTTTTGAACACGAAGAGATCATGAAATTCATTGGAATTGCTCGCAATAGACAGACGCTCTCTGCTATTTTTTTAACCATCTCTGAATACGTGAATTTTATAGCTTCCTACTTGCAAACCCTAGCGCACAGTGGTTCGGATAGCAGATCTAGCTGGACGAAAGTCAAAATTTTATTCTTTTTAAAAAACTTAATGGTACTTGAAATACATTCCTGACAATACATTCAAATAGAAAT
>NW_016167118.1:14091-22301 GCF_001687245.7 Rhagoletis zephyria | reverse complement strand
ATTCATGATGAAATGTCAAAGCATACTGAGCATCTTTCTCTTTGACACCATGTCTGAAATCCCACGTGATCTGTCAAATACTAATGCATGAAAATCCTAACCTCAAAAAAATCACCCGTTATTTGTATGCTACATTTGTATTTGTTTATACATATTTATATTGAATTTCATTTTTACTAATTTTCGTTATCAATTTAACGTGATTTTATTTATTTTTCACTTCCTGCTACTATTTGATCTTCGAAATGTTTGCATTAGTTATTTGACTCGGTTGCGCGAATATGCTCTCAGTTTATGTACATTCGCAGTTCCTCGGTAATGAGCAGTTATAATAATAGTATCTAATTAAGTAAGAAAAAATTCCAACCCAAAGATCCATTTTCATTCTATGAAGTATTCAAGTGAAAATTAATAGCTTAGCTTCAGTGAAGTACTAACTTTTCTTTTTTTATAATTTTTTTATTTTAAGGGGATTTTTTTTTTTCGTAAAGCCTTTCTTATGAGCATTCAATAATACCTACTACAGTCAATAGCGAGTTAAAAGGTGTAATGCAGCGATTTGTTCGCTATATCGCTACCGAAAGGTGAAACTGTGCCAATTTCCCACAGAATCAGAACTGATGGTAAAAAACGTCACTGTTCCGGATTTGTCTGCACCGCTCCATTTAATGCTAAGTCAACGATATTTTATTTTTCACGTACTTTGATACTGAACTGATACGGCACTGATGTGTGCAAATAGACCTAAACGCTTCCTTTTTGTCCCTTCCCAATTACATATATCTAATAAAAGTAAGTATGCCTCGACCTCAAACATAATTCTTACTATCGGCCACTGAATATTTGGTAGAAAATATACAAATATACACTCTAACTTCTTCTGGAAGTTGGAAGTATTACGAATGCAAAGAAGGGTGTCGCCGATGAAAAGTTCTAGGGGTTAAAGGTAAATGTATTCCAGAAATTTTATCCTGAGTCTGTAGAAAACATTTACATTGAGGAAGCCTTTGTAAAATGCTTCATTTATTTTATTCTCCTAGCTGAATAATATTCTCAGTAGTTCTCATGTCTGTTTGTGTGTATAGGTACGTATATGGGCATGTATGTATGTACGTAATCCAGTAATCCACGCCCTTACAGAATCATTCGATACAAATTGTTATATCATAAATTACGAGAACAATGCAATTTAGAATGATTGAATGCAAATTACAACGAGTAAATTACAAAACACAAAGCAGAATTTACACTTGTATAATAAATATTAGCGCGTATAAGTCCATACTTTAAGTTGTAAATATTTAGGCCAGTAGGAAATTTTATGTAAACCTCTTTTGAACTGTATCCTTTAACACCGAAGTTTTTGTTAACACTTGAAGTGATGTAAAAGAGCGAGTTGCATATATAATTCGGCTTCGTCAGATTTTTATGAAAACGTGTCTCTATTCTCATTACGGATAGGTATCCGGAATTTTCTGTTAAGATAAGGGTTAAAAATGATTGTGAATTTTCAGTTAGACATTCTTCTGCTGTTCTATATCCGAAGTTTTAGTTAATATTGCGGTTCATAGTCGTGCAGTATGGTCATGGCCAACCTTCACTTCTTCTCCAATCAGTATAGCTGTTTTAAGGGTTTCCCTACAAAAATATGTAATTTTTTCCTCAATTTTTCCCTCAGCACACCGTAAGGATTTTCTGTGGAATTCAGAGTAATTTTAGCATCAGTTTTGAGAGTTCCTCTCTCTGTTGAGGGGTTGCGTTAGGACCCTTCTGAAATCACATTTAATTAAAATATAATTCTTGGCTGTTTTTTTGAACTCCTGTTTTTAATAAAATCAAAGTTCTTTTAGAAAAGCGAAATTAATGTATGCTATAGCAATGGCTGTTATCAAATGACCTTAAGCTCACACCACATCTACGCAATACTTAATTTGATAGGCTTTAACTCTGAAGTTCTCCGAGTTTCTAAAGAACGAGCTACGAGCTAAAGAATTTACCTGGAGTGTCATTGCCGATAAGGTTTAGTGTGTGCAGGCTCTCAGAAACTATCTACAACAATAACTAGAGCAACTGAATTGGCTAGTTATGTTCATGAATTGTAAACCTCTTTCTAAGCTTGATTTGTTTGGTGTGCCATTGGCATAATCATTTTGACTATACCAGCTTTGCAGATGTGGAATGCTTTATATATGAAAATACCCGATCTGCCGATTGTTGTACTCTTTACTAATTTGAAAATCTCAAAATTTAACAGCTTTTGATCTATTTGGGTACGACTTGAGAACCATAAATCGTTTAAAATATTGAACAGGTTGTCCTTTTTTCACAAAGCTAGTTTCTGAAATTTTTCCCGCCATGTTAGAGTCAATAACTGTCTCAAATGCGACCAGTAAGCGCAAACGATTACTATTTTCATTTATATTGCTCCTCTGTCAGAACTAAATTTTACTCGTCGACTACTGTGACAGAAATTTTATTTCCTGCTGGGGTTAAACTATTTGCATTGTTTAGTAAAATATTCACACATCTGAAATCATAAATTAACAGCAGCTATCACAATGGGTGGATATAAATGCGACTGATTATGGTGAGTATTTACATAGTTTAAAAGGCGTCAAGGCGCATGCGTCGACGATGATGCAAATGCCGTGCAGCCCACAGGTAATAGTGCGATTGTTGCGCAAAAAAGTAAAGTATTAAATAAAAAAACATGAAAAATAGAATATTCAACTAAAATGAAAAAAAAAGTCATAAAAAAGCGCAAATGAATGCGGGTAAAAAGCACAAAAGCCAAAGGTGGCAAACAAATTGGAACACTTATAAGTAAAATTGTATATGTCGGCACATACATAGGAATATATGTATGTATGTATTAGTTTGAGCTTACAGAAACGTTCGCAACTATTTTACATAAATAGCATTAGCAAATACGTATTGAGTGCTAATAATGTGTGAAAAAAACGCTGAGAACACAATGAGCAAAAAGTCGGCTATGACGGTAGCGTAAAAAAAAATTGCTAACATACATATCGACAATCAAACAGGTTATCGTTTGCTGACATTTTGTCGCAAGAAATACTATTTTTTTGTTAAATTCCTCATTCATCAGTTGGGTTTAGTGATTGCTTTAGCATTTACAATATTTCTATTTGATTGACTGTCTGATTGTCCGTTTATCCAACTGTCTGTCTGTCTGTCGTTCTATCAGCCAGCTGCTCGTTGGTGTAAATGAGTTGTTCAAAAAGCAATTGTTGCTAATTTTAGTGATTGCTATTTTCGTACGCTCCTAGTTAGATTTTTTCCAAAGCCTCTTACTACATACAACCATCGCGCTGTGGATCAAAGACTTATTAGTTTTTGCTTTTGCAATTTTTTGAATGATTCTCTTTGCGTTTCTTGCTGATGCTAAGCTTCAGGCTGGCACATTTTTTCTGCACTATTGAGCGTGCGGTAGCGGCAGACTTGGTTAATTTTGCACCGCTTTAAAGATTATGGCATGTCTGGTTTTGTATTTTTTTATATTTTTTTTCTACATATGCGGAGCTGAGCTGGTTGGCTTGAATGACTAACCCAGCTTGCCAGCAGCGGCGGCGTCAGTACTAGCAGACACCGAGCGTGGGTTGATTTGCCGAAAAGGCAGTGAAAGCTTAACCGCACATGGCTGATGTGATTAAAGACTTAGCATTTATAAACAGATAAAAAATTTAATGGAAAATAAAAAAAATAAAATTCGGCAACTTGAGTTAATTCGTATATGATTGTTACTCAAATATCGGAGGCAAGTGGAACTCGCTTGTCACATGAGCCATGCGCTCATTTCCAACAGAGAAGCCTGCAATCGTCACAGACATACAAAATATATATTTTTGGAGCAGATGAAAAGTGGAGACTCCAGTGGCCATTTGGGTGTCTCAAATCCATTTATCAAAGATTCCGCTATGTCACTGAAATTATCCTTTATTAAGCCCAACAAGGTTATAATACTTGAAAGGCTTCTTTTAGAGCATTAAACACAATTATCAAGGAAGGATTTAAGTTCGGTGCACTGATAGATCTAAATTGGATAGGAATCTAATGTATTTGGACGTAGGTTTGGTTCATATCAAGGCCAAGTCCACAGTAGCTGGTAGCTTTGATGACAACGAAAGGGAGATACTCTCGGGAAATGCGAAGCCCAACGTACCGTTATGACACTAAGCTTTTAAGTGAAAGAGTAAAATGAAATCGAAGAGATTTATAACTTCCTTTCTTGAGGTCTTTGAGTGACCAGTTCATCTTAGCCGAGAGGGTCTAAGAACTCTCACTGGATACCGGACAGGACACAGCAGACTGTACAACACGACTCTCTGAGAAGACGAACTGCAAGTTCTGTGGCATCCCGAGAAATTTCTTGCCTTCCAAAAATATTAAAACTTTAAATATTTTCATCAATAAATATAAGTTTAAAAAATAATATGAAAAACTAAATACATACGGTGTGTGTACGGTGTCGAACATATAAGTGGGCAAACGACATTTTAACAAGTTTTGGCTATTTTTCTTTTGTTTTATTTAATTTTTATTATTTCTTTATTTATTAAAGTTTAGCTCATTATCTAGCAAAAACCAAACTTTGTACAAAAATTAGGAAAATTATAAAAATTGCAACTAAATTGCATTAAATTTTCAACTTTTTTATCAGAATTTAAAAAAATGTGGGTAGTTTTAGTAACAGTTTTATAGCTTATTAAATTTTAGTACCACAAGGTGCAAGTTTGAAGTCGCTAAAAAATATCGTTGATTTTTTGTTTTTTTTTTTTGTTTCGTTGATGGTATTACGAAATTTTTTTCATACAAACGACAGACATTTCGACAATTTTTTTATATGGAGAAAATCTGTATCATCTTCACCGAATAAATTGGCAAAAATCCACGGTAAGTTCGAGCTACTTAAAACTTGCACTTTTTTTATACTTAAATTGAATGGGCTACGCAACTGCGTATGCACTAGAGATGGGCGCGGGATATCGAGATCCGCAGGACCAACGGTACTGATTTCAAAATGTCCCGGATGGGCGGCATCGGGAAGGTATTTAAAAATTTTGCGGGCAGGAATGGGCCAAAATCCTCTCCCGATAAGGGGCCAAAATCCTCGCCGATGGAGGTGACGAGGCCTCCGTAAAATCAGAAAATCTACCTTAAATACGTTTTATGAAATAAGCACTTTTTTATGTTTTATTGACACGTAAACGAACAGCAAAGCAAAAAAAAAAAATCGGAAGATGCCAGCTTTTTTATTATTTAAAGTTAATTCGAAAGAAATGTGAATTACACTTGGCTATAGATTGCGGGACCCACGGGAACCGCGGTACAATTCTGAAAAACGTCAGGATGGGTGGGTTTAGGACTTAAAAATTGAATTTCGGCACAGGCGGTATCGGGATTGAAATTTTTGCCCCGTGTCCATCTTTAGTAGGTACCTAAGAAATCAAACTAAAAAATTCGAAATTTGGTTGAAACTTTTTCGAATTTTCCTAATATTTGTACAAAGTTTGAAATGCAGACATACATGATTTTTGTTATATAACGAGCTGTACATTCGTGAAAAATTAAAAAAAAAAAACCAAATAACCAAAAGAAAATCAGCCAAAACTTTGTTAAAATGTCGCGTCGCTATTTATATTTTCGCCACTGTATGTTAGAGTAGCCTCGAGGTTCCAAAACATTATGCCTACGTACTCATCCGATTGGCATGAAAAAAGAAACGAGAATAAGATGAATACAGAAAAGGAACATAAACTTAAAACTATGTGAACAATTAAGACGGCCGGTGGTTAAATTTTCAAAAATGGCAATTATAGTTACAAAATAGTAAATTCAAAGCAAATTAAGCATAAAGTGCGCAATTCAATTATTACAAAAGCGATCAAAACCAGAAATAATGAAGAGCATTATTTCATCAATGTTGCTTAGATAACAAAACCATAAAATTGGCTTTGTGAGAAATAACTGGTGGGGACTCGGCTTAAATGGCTAAAAATAGGACAGTTTATCAAACAAACTAAGTTAAGAAAAAACGAATAATAAAATCAGAAAAATACCATTAAAAGCTAGATTTGATATGATTTTGTAGGAGTACATTGCAATTTTAAACAGAAATTTTAAAAATTTAAAAAAAAAAACAGCTTTATAGTAACCTTAAAAATCTTTAAAAAGCAGAATCTATCGTTAATGATTAATTTGAAAATTTATCAACAATCAGAAATGTATTTGTTGCCCGTGGAGAAACGGGAGGCAAAAAGCAGAAGTAAATCTTACTGGGCAGATATACATATATAGTATATAAGAATATTCTTTTTATAGATACATCAATGTGTGTCCATACATACACAATGTAGGTACATACACCGCACTACTATCCTATGCTAATCAAATGCCAACGAAAGCAGCACCAGCATATTATTTATTTTACCTCTGCCACCGCGTCTAACTCCGTCAATGACCACTTCACCAACCACCCAACAACCAACATCGGTAGCCGACACATCATTAATCAAAATCAATGGCACTGACATTGCCAGACATTGCTGGTTGTGGAGCTAACTAAATTTTTAAGATTTTTGATTTAGTGCTGCATCATTAGGTTGCGAGACTATGTGTATGTGTGTGTGTGTGTGTGTGTGTTTGTGACACGCGGATAAATCAACATTGCACATTGAGTGCGGCTAATAGTGATTTTTCTTTGGTATTGCCATTTTGCGCTAAATCGATACGTAGGAAGTGGAAGTGAAACAATTGTTTTAAAAATTACTCAAGTCGCACACTGGTGTTTTATTCCATATTGATACTTTGATACCTGAAATTAAAAAAAAAAACATATTGATACATTTTAAGTCTCTTCTCTGCTACAATTTTTCACAAGCCCACGGTCACACTGCTCAGGTTATCTGATAATTTCTGAGCTTTCTAGGCTAGGTAAGTTAAAGATAGCTTGGCTGAGACACTAATGGATCCCTCAGATAGACCAAAACTGGTCTGTACTTCTTCCAAGTGTTAGTATCGAAACACAACTTTTAAGTCCCTTTCGTGCGGACCAGTTTTTCGAGTCTTAAATAGTAGACGCAATTTTGGATTTTTAACCGACTTCGAATGAAAAAATGTTGCCGCATAACTTTGGACCACGTCAACCGATAATTCTTTTTCTATCGGAAAGGTAGTGTCTCCGAGGTAATTCCGTACTGATTTGGTTTAGATCCAATCATTGGATCATTAAGAAATTATCGGTACTCCTAAATTTTTATATGAGAATTGAAGTTGGCTGCGTTTTTTGCTTAAAAATTACTTGTTGGCCATGTATGTTCATAAGTAAATCTTTCGACACGAAGAGGAACAGAAGCCAAAAAAACGACCAATTCACAAGAATTCCAAAAATTTTGAAACTTTCTAAAATTATCCCAAAGAGTCCCGAAAAACTCCCCAAAATACCGAGGAAAATGCCCAGGATGATCCTGAAGAAATGAAACAGAAACAATAACGAAATTTTCCAAAAACTCCAAAAAGTTCTAAACACTATTCCGAAAGATTCTGAAAAGTCCCAAAAACGAAAAATCCCAAAAGTCTCGAAGAAAATCCGAAATATCTTAAAAAGCCCAGAAATGCTCCTAAAATCTGGGGGAGAGAATATCGAATGACCCCAAAAATTCACGAAGAACTTAATTTCCATATTAATGCTTTAAAAATAAAAATAAAAATAAAAATAAAAATATATCTATGAAATTCTGCCTTTTAATTATTTTTTTTTTTTTAAATATTAATCGCTCTTTCTTGCTCGAAATAGAAAAGATCAATTTTTAAAGTAGTATGAGGAAAATATATTCCTCAAAACAAAAAACGGTCCAGTGCCAATTTCTTCACTACTTCTTTTTGATTTCCAAGTCTAACATAACTCTGAACCGATATTCATGATTTTCCCTCCAAATTTCAATCGGATATCTCTTCAACTTAGGGACGCGCTTGCCTAACAGCTGGATTTTCTTAAAAATGTAATTAGAGTCGTATTGCAAAAATTTGTAAATCTTTTACTTATCACTTTAGTCATCTGCTCATTTGACATTTCTGAATCGCTACCTGATAATCAACTTACAACAAAAAATTTCTCTGTTGAACAGCCACAGAATTGTTGTTCTTTAATGTCATGCCATAGAGGACGTTTGAAGCTGATTGGTGCTCAG